>NC_071115.1:29262500-29505000 GCF_024256425.1 Clarias gariepinus | reverse complement strand
ATCCATAGTTAAAATGATAAGATTGTGGGAGAGAAAAGAGAGAGATATTTATCAGTTTATTGATGAGGTCAAACTCGAAGGTAGCGAATACTGGTTGGTATGAAAGTAAACAATCATAGCATTAAGGATTTGCAGTTTTTCCTCACCAGCAGGGGACTCACAGCCACCCCGCTCCACTTCCCAACGACCTGCTCGGCATCACTTTACAGTAACACATGATAGTCTCGATACTCTACACACGGAAACCTAACAGTGTCCTAACTAATCTAATGGCAGACTTGCACTGATAAAATAATCACTTATTTTATAATGGATATTACTGTAATACGTTAATAATGGAATGCCAGTATTAAAAAATCTAAAGTATTCAAACACTACAAATTATGAGCAATTTTATATATATATATATATATATATATATATATATATATATTTTTTTTTTTTTTTTTTTTTTTTGCATCATTGTGGTTCAGTTTCTGTTGTGTCGTCTTGGTTAAAGGCTTAGAGACCTCAACGATCCCTAACAATTTCATCGGGTCAAAAGACTAGCTACGCCACACCAGCACCCTCCTCCACATCTTGAGCTGTTTTGTGCTCATCATCTTGTCGAAAGGTCCATCTTCTCCTTGGATTAGGATTATAGCTTCTAGTTTTTTTATTCTAGAATAAGAGTTTGGTGTAAACATGATTAAGCTACACTTTATGATTGCTTTCTGTTCTCTAACTATTGTTCCTGCAGCTTTCACGTCGTCCTGCGGCTGTTTTAAAGTCACTGCAAGCTTACCTTCATCACTTCTCTAAGTGCCCAGAAAGAAGGACATGGTTTGTGATTCTATGAATTGGTTATACTGAATAATACTGAATAATTCCAGCCTTGTTGAATAATTTGTGCCTGAGAACTTTAGGAAGCTCCATCGTGATACAGTTCCATGAAGTCTCCTAAACTGACTATAAGATGATAATAAGCTGTATTGTTCTTCCTCATTTCTGTTTAAGGAAGAGTGCAAATTTAAAACCATAATCCGAGCACTGGCATATTCATAGTGTCTCATTATGAGGAGCGTTGTGAAAATGTGAGCGCTGCAAAAAAAAGGATGCGGTTTGACCCGGGCCGCCCTGTGTGCCTCATTATTTCATGGCCGTATACCAACGCTGGCGCTTGACAAGCATGTGGGCTGTAAGACAGAAACCAAGTAAACAAACAGCTTAAACCTATCTCGCCGTCATTTCCATAAAGACAAAGCACTTTATATTGATTCGAGCAAAGCCCTTCATCTCATGCCGTCCTCCTACAACACAAATTTATCGCTTCACCCTTAATGGTCACTTTCTGATCAATAAAAAGGCTCAGCGTATGAGCTACACTTTGTGAAAACTGCATCACTGCAAACATCTCATGATGGTGTAACAGACATCAAGAATTTCAGCGACCTTGATGGCCTGCTGTAAGGTTTTATACTGTGGCACTGCTGAAGAATTACAGGTTTTTGTTAATTATCAATGCATTCATTCTAAACAGTTATTGTTTCCATAGCAACACTGATACATGGACTTATAAAGGAGATGTTTATATTAAGCGATTTCTTTTATTATGAAAGTCTCAAGGATAAAGGACTTGAGCTGCATTTGCACATACTGTAACTATAAAGAATTTTTTTTTAAATGACATTCTTTAATAAATTATTAAAAACATCAACATGATTTGTAATCGCAATATGCTGTGATATAACATATAATTATATAACAGAAACAACAGAACAACAGATAACAGAAAATTCAGGTTGCTGTTACGAGAAATTAGTCCACTTTGCAGTGCTGGGAAAAAGAAAAGAAAAGGAATGAATCAAAAATATAATAAATTGGAGTCAAAATAATGCATTAAAAATAAATAAAAAATCAATATTAAAAATTCTAAACTATCAGTCAAAAATCTAAATATATACAAAATCAAGAGTAAATAAAGAAATTTTATTATCCAGAATAAAACAGAAATTTAGAACTCAATTAAAATGTAGAAAAATAAAATAAAATAATAAGAATTTTTTTATGAAAATTAAAAATTATTAAATAAACATTTACAAATACAATTACAAGTGAGAAATCCAAAATCAAAAAGAAAAACAAATTAAAATAAAAATTTAACATGTATGCAAATAAAAATACAATATCTTTTATAAAAATAAATAAATTAAAAAAATTATTAAAATGCAAATAAAATTATATTTAAAAAAAAAGTGCTGGGTCTTTACTAGATTATGGTGTTAGTTGTTCATGTTATTTGTTTGTTAAGTGTTAGTTGTCTTAGGTGAGTTTTTGAGTTAAACAGTTACTTCTAATTGGATGAAAGGCATTCCAGGAGTGGCGATAATGGTCAGTAACAGCACTGGGACGTTTAACTACATGTACCACTCCGTGTGCCAGGTGTTCTACAGTCATCAATTGCACTCAGTGTCTGTCTCAGCTTGGGTGAATGTAGGTCTGTACGGTCTGCAGTGCTGAGGAGAGAGCGGTTAGTTCGTTCTGCCAGGAGCAAAATAACTGGTTTAATAAACAATCAATGCATAATCTGTTGATAATAGCAGGTGTTTGTGGAATGGTTGTATAATATCACACTCAAACCCGTGCATCATGGCCACATTACAGGCGTGCTGATAAGCAGCACAACAGCTCGACCTTGCATGTGATGGCATTTAAAATAAAGCTGACATTTTATTAATTATTAATATTGCTATTCAATAAATGTCCACATTTGTAAGTCATGTGATGATATGGCAGTCGATATTACTGTTTCTGTGAATCAATTATATTTTATTTAATTTTATTTCTACATTCAAATAAATCTTGTAAGTCGCCGCTGGTTTGATGCACGGTGTGCGGCTCGGGAGAGATCAACCAGCGAACAAATGAAGCTGTGGTCATCTGGAGTCAATGCCACATCCAGGAGTCATTTTCAGGTCTTTTTTTTTTTTTTCACCGAAGGTGCATCAGCAAAATAGAGGAAGTCCATCATTTCCAGCGCTAAATGACATTTATGCAAATTACTAAACCATGCTGGTTATTTATTTTTTTGGAAAACATTGATAAGCTGAGTCATTCATGGGTGCTTTTTCCATTTCAGCACTTTTTTAGCAAAATCCTGTAGTTTATTTCTGTTGGAAGTGGAATTCATTACATTACGGAGTCCAGGGCTGTGAGGTTATTTAATATTTAATACCACATCCAGCGTTCTTGTCCCTTTCAATGATGCAATAATTCATTACAGCATAGATATTAATCCTGCAAGTATGTTTTGAGTAATTTTTTTTTGTTCTCTGAATCCCGACTAGTGTTAAAAAAAAGAAGAAGAAGAAAAAGGAAATAAAAGTGTGTATTAAAAAGGCAGTGGTGGTTTTAAGAATTTTGGCACCCCTACAGTTAATTTTGGGGTTTATGTGTGTGTGTGTGTGTGTGTGTGTGTGTATATATATATATATATATATATATATATATATATATATATATATATATATATATATATAAAGAAATACAAAAAAAAAAAAGATAAACTATTTTCTAAATTTTATAACTGAAATATATATATATATATATATATATATATATATATACACTAACGTTAAAACATTTGTGCAAAATCCGTCCAGCACCATAATGAAACTGGCTCTCATGAAGGCCGTCCCAGGAGGGCGAGACCAAAACCTACCTCTGCCGCAAACCTACCTCTCCCTGCAGATATATATATTAGGATTCATTTGTTACAGATGAAAATAAAAGTATTGAATTAAATTAAATTGAATTAAGAAAAGGTAAGTGGGTGATTTCATTTCATTCAATAATTTTGCAAGTGAATGTTTGTAGATGAGATTATTGAAGCCTGTCCTTTAAATATGAAAGTTGCTCATCAAAGTCATAAAAGTCAACCAATAATAATACAGAGTAAATGTTCGATATTTCCTTTCAGAGATGATTGACAGCTCTGCGTATGCAATAGAAGAAACACTTCTATTTTCAATGTCATTCAGACACGTATTATTCTGAACAGGGTTTTAGTGCCGACATTCCTCAGTGAGCACGTTTATCAATATCAGTGGGGGAAAAAGATCATTTGTTGTACTGCCATCCTAAACATAGAGTGTTTCAGGCATTTTGCGTCACACATAATTCACCAGCTCTGTGATTCAGTTTCAGAGGCTCATTCTCTCCATGAATCAAATCCAAAAACTCACTGGTTTCATAATTCAGATTCAGAGCCTTGTTGTCTATAGGATTCAGATCTAAAGTCTAATTGGCTCCATGATCCTGAGTCAGAGCCTTATTAAATCATCAGATCCAGATGTTTAGTAACTCTATGATTTAGATTCAGAGACTCACTTGTTCTGAAATTCACGTGCGGAGGTGCACTGGATTTCTGATTCATATTTGTAAATATTTAGACTCATTGGCTCTGCGATTCAGGTTCAGGATCTCATTAACTCTACGGTTCTGATTTACATTTACATTTGGCAGAAGCTCTTATCCAGACAAAAGTGCTTTTCAGTTCCCATCATTGGATAGATCCGTACACTGGTTACTAGTTTACTAACATTAAGTATCATCAGTCAAACACTGTTTGTAAAGGTTTTATTTTATTGTCTATATGATTAAAATCCAGAGGTTTATTGTGATACTCTGTGAATCACATCCAATGGCTCTTTAGGTCCATGGTCCAGCTTCAGATTCTCATTGACTCTATGAGCCAGATTTAGTGGCTCATTGGATCAAAATTCAGATGCAGAATTTTGTTAAGTCCAAAAAACAAAAAATGTACTGGCTTCTGGCGTAGTGATTTAATAACTCTTTAATTCAACTTCAGAGGCTCATTGACTCTTTGAGCCAGACTGTGTGGCCCATTGGGTCAATAATTCAGATGTAAATGTAAATTGACGATATGATTCAGATTCACGGAATAAGTGGCTAAATGATTCAGAATTAAAGAATAATTGGCTCTATAATTATGACGCTACTCATACACCACTCAGCACATTGCACATTTAGCACACGTTTGTACATGGTCTATATTTTGCACACCTTGAACTTTGCACATTGTTCTAATGATTGGAGATTGCTTTTCTATTTGCATTTCATTTGAATTCTATTTTATTACTCGTACATAGTGTGAATATATAGTAAGAATATGTAGTGAGAATACAGCTACATATATTGCCTATATTTGTATAATGTTTATTATTATATTCTTATTTTATATTTTGTATTCTTTATTTGAATATTTTCTTTTTTATACTATTTCTCTTTTTTCGTTATATCCTTATTTTATATTGCTTATTTAAAAACTCTATTTTCTTTTTTCATTTTTAGGTCATGGGCGGTCATACAAGCATTTCAGTGCATATCATACTATGTAGGACACGAAAAAAATTTGAATTTGAGCTTGATATATCTTAATTGGGATGTGCGATTCCGATTCAGAGATGTTTCGACTTTGTGATTCTGACTCAGAGGCTCAAAGACTGTATGGTTTATATTCAGAAACTCAACCCAAAGATTTTTTTTAGATATATCAATGAAAATCATTGTATGTTTCTTTTTTTTGTACGTAGGAGCAAAAGCGAATGCAAGAGCGAGACATGTGGCAAATCTACTGAGTGAGAAGCCATTTTCAGGACCTCGTCCCATGTTGTGGATATTTTTAATGGAAAAAATATGAGAATGATTAAGCCCTGGGCGATTAAACCTCTGCAGTCATTGCAATGTGCCAATCACATTGTTGAGTCCATTTTGTTACCTAATGAGGTCCAGGTGGATCAGGGTAAGGACCTAAATTTAGGACACAGCAAGATGAAAAGCACACACTGGGAGTTCCATCCAGTCTCAGATGTTTTGAGAAGCTAGACCCAGAGCCATTGGCACACTGCGGGCGGTCATGTCATGTGCCAGAGCTCCCAGTCACTACGGACTAAAGCTGTATAAATCATTATTCAGCAGAGTTGCAGGACAGACGAGCCACGAGGACTGGGTCTCTGTGCGCTCACGTGTGTCCATGCCAGGGCTCAGAAGATGTGATGCTTCCAGACAATGAACTTCATCAGGAAAGAGTGAATGTCAAATAAGGGGTTTAGGTGTTCCATAATTCCAATCCAGATGTATTGACAGACACTGACTCCATGGTTCAGATCCAGATGCTCATAAGATCTATGGTTTAAATACTCATAGCCTTATGATTAAAATCCAAAGGCTCATTAGCTCTGGGATCCAAATTCAGAGGCTCCTGTAGTCTGTGATTGAGTTTCAGAATTATATTGTCTCATTGGACATGGGATTCAAATTCCTGTTTGCTCAATGATTCAGATTAAGCACATATTGACTTTTGATTCAGATGCTCATTAACTCTAGATCTGTGATTCAAATGCTCATCAGCTTTATGATTCAGGTTTAGAATAATATCGACTCACAGATTTAGATTCAGATCCTGACTGGCTCTATGATTCAGATTCTGAAACGATGGACTCCTGATTCAGATGCTCATTAACTCTTGATCCGTGATTCAAAACCTCACTGGCTTTATGATTCAGGTTTGGAAGTTTAGAAGTTTTGACTGATTCAGATTCAGATCCTCTGGCTCATTTGCATAACGATTCAGATTTAGAGTCCGATTGGTTCAAGGATTCAGATTCAGCACTTACTGACTCTTGGTTTAGATCTCTGCTCACGTGATTCAAATGCTTGTTAGCTTCATGATTCAGGTTTAAAATCATATTGACTCACTGATTCAGATTTAGATCCGTAGGCTCTTTTAATTTACGATTCAGATTCAGAAACTATGGACTCCTGATTCAGATGCTCATTAACTCTAGATCCGTAATTCAAATGCTTGTTAGCTTCATGATTCAGGTTTAAAATCATATTGACTCACTGGTTCGATTTGTTCATTGATTTAGATTCAGAACTCATTTGATTCTTAACTCAGTTGCTTATCAATTCTAGATCCATGATTGAAAGGCTCGATAGCGTTATGATTCAGATTCAAAATCATCTTGACTCAATGTTTAAGATTTAGATCCTCAGTTTTTTTTGCATTATGATTCAGATTTAAAATCCGATTCAGATGCCGTGGCTCTGGAATTGAATTAGACCTGTGATTCATTACCTTTATAATAAGGTTCAAATTCAGATCCTCAGGCTTTTTTGCATTACAATTCAGATTTAGAATCCGATTGGCTCTGTGATTCGGATCAGATCTGTCATTCAAATGTTCGTTGGCTTTATGACAAAGGCTTTATATTTCAGATCCACAGGCTCATTGGGTATTTGATTAGGACTCAGAGGCTTAATGCCGCTATAATTCAGGTTCAGATGTTCATTGCCTCTGTGATCTACATTCAGAGGACCACTGGCTGTATGAATTGGATTCAGACGCTCATAGCTGCTTTATATTCACTTAACTGCCTGAGAGATTCTGATTTAGAGACTTGTTGGCTTCATGGTTCGGATTTTCAGCTTGTTGGCTTTCATTCAATTTTAGACGCTCATTGTGTTTGTAATTCAAATTATTCGGTTAATTTGCTCGGTGACTCTGAATTGTTGGCTCCACGACAAGTATTTCAAGGCACACTGGCTTTATTTTTCAGATTCGAAGCATCATCGGGTGTGCGATCCAGGGTCGTTGAGTGGTCAGGGATAAATAGGATTTTCATGTTGTGGTCTTTGTGTTGCTTTCATTTACGAGCTGCTAACATACCTCACGCACGGGCGGTGAAAGCAGATAGGGAAGAAGAGAAAGGAGATCAAATCAGAGGTGAGACGAGGGAAGAGGAAGTATGCGAGGAAAGAGTGAAAGGAAAGATGAGAGAGGACAGATGAGAGGGAAAGACAAAGCCGAGGAAAGATGAAAAGAGGAGAGGACAGTGTCGAGGAGAACAGCTGCTGTCTTGTCTCCTTTAATAACCCCTGCGGATTGAAGGAGAGGTGCCGACAGCTGCTGGCGTGTCAGTTTCACTCTCTTAAAAAAAAAAAAAAAAGTCCGAAGGATAAATCTGGCTCTGACATGAGCCATGACTTCAGCTCAGACACTCCCTCCCTCACTCCTCTTCTGAAGCCTCGGCTGATACGTTTTTTTTTTCCCCTCTCCATCCTGTGATTGCTGCTTTCTTAACTTCAGCCTGTTCCTTCATCAAAAATCCAGATGTGTCTTTATTTGAATGGTGGCGTATGGTGGATGAGGCAATTGTGTAACATTGTCAGGGAATCAGCCTGCACTGATGGATGATGGAGCTTCATGTTAATTTGATTTTGATGGAAACTGCTTGTATAGGCATAGCGCCAGTCGCGCATGTCAGTAAAAGAGGTAGAATGATGATGACTAGTGATATTAGGTAGGCTAAGTATGGGATAACAACTTCTGACCAATCAGAATTGAGAATTCAGTATTGCTTTGATATAAGATCAAACCAAAGTCTATATCTATATGAATAAAAAAGAGGTTTTCTCTTTACATTGGTCAGAACTTGCTCTTTCAATGATATATTTACATTTCGTACATTGGGGGACCCAAGAAATTTTATGTCTGTATGTCTGTATGTCTGTCCAAACAGATTTAGTCACAGCATCACGCAAAACTGTCTGGACAGAATTGAATGAAACTTTGGCAGTGTTTAGGTACTCGCCTGAAGGTATACCTGGGCCAGAAATGAAATTAAAATGTTGAGAAGTTTTGTGCCAGATTACATCACAGCATCTAGCGGGTTTTTTTGTACTGTAGTCACCCCCACAGAGCCAATTGTTGCTATAGTTTACCATGTAGAGTATGCAGATGACACAGAAACAACCGTAATGTCTTTACCTACGTACAAGCTGACAAAATCCTCAATACAACCACAACACCATGATTCACCGTGGCTTACTCCAAAATAATGGTACGTACACTATGAAAACTGAACCGCGCGCCATAAATTACATCAAAATGTTGAGTAAAAGGGAAATTATGAGCAGTTACAGATGTGCCGGATACTGATCAGCTTATTTTTAGCTTGAACCTTTTAACCATTTCTACAAACTCACTACTTGTCAACCACAGGTACTGTACTAACACTACTATGCTAATAGGTATACATTACTATGTAATTATAATAATTAATAGGCTTCTATGGTTTCAGACAGAAGTACTATTCATTCCATAATCCTGACTCATGTGAAGTCGCACCTTGAGCTGATTTGTTATTCAATACGGTTCGTAGTTCCTGCTCAGTGCAGTACATAAAGTGTGAAAGAACAAATATTTAATATATACCAAATATTACTCTCTCGTATAAACACTTGCTCTAACAGGCTGTCGAGAGCGCGCTAGGATTCTGCCACAGCCGGAGCGTTTGCTGCTTTACAGCTTGCTGATAATCAAATTTCCATTTTCCCCTCCGTAGCCCTCATGAAGGCATGTATATAACTCCGACACACATCAGCCTTCTCCCCGCGCGCACACACGAACGCGCCGCGTCGCGCCAGGCCTCGCTGCTTTATAACCCCGCGTATCAGGCGTGGCGTGAGAGAATTAGCTGCCAGGACCTCATATTTGTTTCTGAAATAGGACGAGGAGAGCTGGCCGAACAAACACATCCATCAGGTCGGAGGAAAGGGGTGTAAATCTCTGGCTTTTTTCTCCAGCCAGCCCAGCAAACCCGTTACAGCGCAGTCCACTGATTTACACAACTAGACTAGAAAAAAACCCTCAGCGAGAACGCGCTATCTTTAATACCAATATTTCTCTGATTTTACTGAGTAACACATGAAAGCAGCATAAGACCACTGTATGCTTGTTAGTGTGTCTTACTGTGTGTGTGTGTGTGTGTGTGAGACAGGGAATTGCATGGCGAAAAAAAAAGTCTCCCACAAAATTGAAAAGTCTTGTTGATGATAGAACGGCCAGAGCTGAGAGGAAGGCTGCGGTTACTCAATTAATCACACTTTACAACCGTCCTGTGTGTTCAAACCAGTCGAAGGCGGAGAGCTCTCTCAGTATCCACCGTGAAGTCACCTTCCGGACAAGTCCCGGTTTGACTTGAACGGCGTTGTGACAGGATTATGACCTGACTAAACACGTTTTATGATTTGTATGCATGTTGGAAAGACTAAATTAAATAATGGGTGCAAAATTAATTCATTAATTGATGGAGTGATAATAATAATAATAATAATAATAATAATAATAATAATAATAATAATAATTTAAAAATCAATATATATAAATATTCAGGACACTAACTGGCATTTAAAGCAGTCATGTCCAAATCCCCCTGTGGTTGTACTTTGTAATGAACGTGCCTGGGATGTCGGGACAAATCCCACCCCGGAGTCACATATCAATCTCCCAGCTTTATGCCTGAGACTTCTCTCTGACTTTAATTTGCTTCAGTAAGCAATGTTTTATTCATCGCACTGAGACGGAACACGTCGCTGGTGTTGTTGTTCTGGATCTTCTGAGTGCGCTTTATACCATGGCTTAGGAGCCGCACTGAAGACTCATGATGTGTCGACGGGGGACACGCGGCTAACAGGAACATATACATTATTTATTTTATTATTTCACTGTTTAAACTGTCTCAGTTTACTTAACTCTTATATATTTAAATTTTATTAATTTTGTTAGAATTACATTTATAAATGTAAACATTTCCATTTAACATGAAAAAAAATAATAATTTCGTTTTGGAAAACAGTTACTGCAAAAAAAAGTTCTAATTTATTTATTTATATATATTTTTTATCTATAAACTTACCCACGACTTTGTTCCCCGGAAGAATAAAACTTCTTTGTTTGCAATTTATAAAGTTTGATTACATTTTTCTTCACTATTAATATCACTCGAAGGAAAGAACAGGGAAAAAAAACGGTAAAGAAACTAATGAAATGAAAAAAAAACCAAATCAAATAAAACATAAATCAAATAAAAAAATTATATATATATAGAACAGTGATGTTTTGGGGCTGTCACAGACTTTCAACTCCCTCCAATGATTCTCTATGGGGATGAGATCTGGAGACTGGCCAGGCCACTCCAGGACCTTTAAGTGCTTCTTACGAAAGCTTCTTGATTTATTTATTTTTAATTTGATTCATTTTTTAATTGTATTCTTTCCTTTTCTGTATATATATATATATAGATGATCATTCCTGATTTTTATTTCTTTCTACATTGTAAAGGAATGCTGAAGGCGTCCAAAAAATGCATTAATCTCCTTTGAACAGTTAATGGTGAGATGTTTCTGCTACTTCTGCTCTGTAAAGACTTCATAACGCCTCTAATCTGAGATGCTGGTTGTTAATTGGTCATTTTTCAGGCTGATAACTCTAAATGAACTTCTCGTCTGCGGCAGAGGTAGGTTTTGGTCTCGCCCTCCTGGGATGGCCTTCATGAGAGCCAGTTTCATTATGGTGCTTCACGGATTTTGCAAATGCACTTGACAATACTGTTCTTGCAAGAACTATTACAGAAAGGCCGACCTCTGTGTCTTAAAATAACAACTAACTGTTGTTTTTGTTGTAGTTGTTACGTAATTACCTAATTCCATATGTGTTATTTTATAGTTTTGAAATCCCCAGTATTGTTGTAGAATGTAGAAAATAAATCACTAAACAAAAACAAAGAAATTTGCAAGTGACCCCAAACTTTTGAACTGTAGTGTGTGTATATATATATATATATATATATATATATATATATATATATATCCATCGCAGGGCACACACACATACACACACACACATACACACATACTGTACACTCACACACACTATTGGCACACTGGGAATGCCAGTTAGCCTAATCTGCATTTTTTTGGACTGTAGGAGAAAACCGAAGTACCCGGAGGAAACCCACCAAGCACGGGGAGAACATATAAACTCCATACACACAGACGCAGACAGAACCGCTACTTCACCGTGCCGCGGTTCTGCTAATCAAAACTTGTTAAAATGGAGGGAAAAAAAACCTTGGTAAAACTTTTTTTTTAAGAAAGGCTCATTCATGAGAACAAGGCACATTTCAGAGTCTTCTGCCTTTTATCTCCGCTTCCTCCATGTGATCACAGCGATATCTGGCTGTCTTGTCAGTTCCAATTACAGTTTCCTCGGCTCGGCTGTAGGCTTAACCAGAAATCTTTACAAGCCTTGTGATGTCTCACAAGAATGCCGAGCGGCCTCGCTCTCAGCCTTGACCTGGAGTGTTGCTTGTGAAGGCTGATCGATGGGCATCGGGTCCAGACACGTGACCTCATGGATGAACAGGAAAAAAACAAACCTTGAGAAAATGACACTGGAAACAGGTAGAGGATCAATACCTAATTTTTTAATGCAGTTCACGTAAAAAACAAAAACATATGATTCAGCATTTTGTTTATGGTATATATTTATTATATATTTGCATCAGGCATTAAATAATGTTGTAATTCGTTCAGCGAGGTTTACGGGTTTGGGAATTCATTTAGTGAGAAAAAAGACACGATGAGAACATACTGACAGGAGCTTCTTCAGGAGCCACGTGATGCACTTGCAGTGCCGTCTTATGTGCAGATCTTATCGGATTGATCGATACGCTGCATCGTTTAACAATACTGACATGAGGCGTGAGCTATGTCTTTGTCACAGCACCCAGAGATCATATAAAATATCTTCAGCATGGTTTTGGTTATCACGAACAACAATTACGACACGGTCAAACACCGTATTAGTATGGCGTTCCTAATAACCCTTTAGGTGAGTGTATGTGTTTATTACCTACTGTATAATTACATGCAGCCTCTTGAGATTAAATAATTGCACAGGTCCACATTTTAATTTTTATGCGGTCAGTTGTGTTTGTATAGCAGTGAGGATTTTATCGCTCATGTACTGTAAAGTGTTGGAGAATTTTAATTTAAAGCTGAAATGATGATTTACTGCCTCTGAATTGGGACTTGATTGACACCTTCGAAAGTGGTTTAGCTTTTAAGAAGCACTTTTATTATATTCCTTCTGCAAGCTTTCCAGACGCTGATATACCCCTTTCCTGCTGCACCTGACATGAACCGTGTTCTAAATAACAACGCCCGGAGCAAATAAGCTAGCGGGTGACTCGGCTCTGTCTACTGACACCAAGACTTAATGAAACACTCACCTTGACTCCGGCGAAGCCAACGTTGACACCTAGCGCGTGTCATTCAGAGGAGATTATTATCCCAGCAAATGTGCTTCTATGCCAACTACCACATAGACACAAGCCCACACACACGCACACACACACACACACACACACACATACAGTATCCACGCTCATCCTGAAGGACCCCCTCGGCAGGAAGCATCTGCTTGGCTCAGAGTTGCAGGTGATAAAATATAACACGGGCCACCTGGCAGCCTGAAGAACGAACGCATAGTGGCCACCATATTGGCTCGCCATATTAAACACCTGCTGGATCGACTCAGTTAGAGGACATTATCTATTGCTGCTTTTCCAAACCTGTCCCGTTTCTAATAAGACAAATAACATGGGCGAACCGAACAACGTGCAGATGCTCGGCTGTAATTTGTTTGCCTTGAGTGAATCCAGGGTGCAGTGGTGTGTAGTAAATCCTCTGTGATGAATTCTACACGTCGCTCAGATGTAACAAAGTCGGTCTTCTACGTACGTAGCGACAGTAAATTTCCTTGAACTATTTTGGCTTGTTTTAAAGGAGCTGAAATACAAGCACAGCTAGGTCGAGTGGAGTAGGGTAAAGTTTGTCATTTCTGAAAGTAATGTTTAATATACGTATATAAGCTTTATACCATAAAGGTTATACATTAAAACATTATTGACTATGTCAACATTAATTATCGGGAACAAGTTCAGACATCAGTTTTAAATGTCACACATGCATAACCCTGCACCGAGCTGGCAGTTCGAACCCATACTGTAGTAAACAACTACCTCGCTGAGTGCATGTGCTGGAAATGAGGTCAGAAGTGCAGTGATGCGTCCCGTGGGAAGGCCAGATGGCTTTCTTGGTTCACGCATGTCACTAACGGCGCTATCCATGATCTCAGCTCATGACCATGCCCGCGTCCTGTGTAGGAGGCACCGAGGCCAGGCCACCTGTGTAACCCACATGCTCCTTTACTGGAACAACGGTTTTCAGCGGTAACTTCCGCGGTAATCGTTCGCTACAAAGTGTATGCTTGTGAATCCTGAAATTGACTTTTTTGATACTTGTAATCAATATGGCAACATTTACCCATTTAAGGTTATAAGTTTCAATGGGTTATATGCGTTTGCAGTTTTTAAACAACAAACCATCCAAGGCAGGAGAAAAAAACAAAACAAGTAAATGACTTAAATAGGTTTGCCAAAAGGAGGTCAACAGTTGTTTTTGTTTTTGCCTCCTCTCTCTTTTTAGAAATCAATAACAGCTCCGAGAAAGAGGAGACGGCTTTTCCGGCTAACGCGACCATCCCCCCTTACTCGCTAATGCCGAGCTCCCGTATGCTCCTCACACAGCTCAGCGCTCTCCCATCAGCATCTAATCGGCTTGCGCTCAACTTGCGCTGTAATTAAAGAAGCCAGAGGGAGACCAATAAAAGAGGATAAAGGCGAAGTAGTGCGCTCTAACCTCAGGCCAGATAACATAATGAAAAGGCAGCATGCTAATCACTGAGGTGTGAACAGCGTCTCCGAGCTGAGGCCGACTCTGGCGAAGGGTGTGAACCTGTGCCGCAGGAGTGTTGACAAGCCAGACAGGTTGCCTGATGGATCAGTGTCCTCTAGCTACAGTTGCTAAATGCAGTTTGGTCTGCTTTTAATGAAAAAAAGCGTAATAGAAATACTCATATTTTGCAAGCTTATAACAAGGAATGAAATGCAGTAAAAGCTTATTTTTGTCATGTGCTTCATTTCATCTTTATAATTAGTCTATTAATGAAAATTGACATGGGTGTAAAAAAAAGGGGGGGGGGTGGAGTTACAATCAATACATTATTATTTAGGTGATATCCAATCAATTTAGCATCTCATATATCATTTATAACTGAGCATGACATCCTGGTTGACTTCCAACTTTGTGGCAACAGTTTGGGGAAGTGACAGTGCCTGTGCACAAAGCGAAGACTGCTGTATAAAGACACTGTGTGGAGGAACTTGACTGGCCTTCGGGATGAACTGGATGAACTTGAAAGGAGATTGCGAACCAGAACTTCAGTGTCTGACCTCATAAATGCTCTACAGAATAAAAGGGCACGAATTCCCACAGAAACTCTCCAAATTCTAGTGGACGGCCGTCATAGCATTGCAGGTTTGACCAAATAATTTTGTCCATATATGGTATGTTACTTTAAGCTCGGATGCTATATACAGTACTCCTTCCATGAATGTTAAAATGTCACATTATTACACCCCTCCTCCGAATGCACCATTTCGGTGTCTACGAAAATGAGCTACTGCTTAGCCACTCCCCTCCAGAGATTAGCCACTCCCCTCCAGAGATTAGCCACTCCCCTCCTAGAGCAGCAATATGAGGTCACACTAGGTGAAAAATCTAACCAAGATCTCAATGGAACAATGGCTAAACATGACCAATAAGTACATTTTGTATGATAGTCCCTCTTTAATTGTCAGGTTTACATTGTGAATGAGCTATTACTATAAAAACGCCAACGTATCAGAACGAGTGCATTAATATGAACAAAACTTGCAGCTGGACTTCTGTCGGAGCGTTTAATCCAAACCTCATCCAAATCAGAAGTAGGAATTCTAGAACAAGACAAAAAAAAAAAAAAAAACTGGCAAAGGATGTCGTTGCATCTGAACAAAAGCAGTGGCCATAGTCTGTGTGTCTTGTTTAAATTTTTTATGCAGACTAATGACACAGACAGAAGAAAGACACCCACCCCAGTGTCTGTCTGAGTCTGGCAGCCATTTTAATGAACAGAGATTAATTTGTACTCCTGCACACTAACTTAATATGCTGAGCGGAACAACTTTAAAGCATTTACAGCACGAACCTTTGCCTTTCTCACCTTTTCCAGCCAGATCGTGTGTGTTTGTGTGCGTTTATATATAGATATATATAAAGTGCTGAATGCTGACTGACAGGTGGAGCACGTGTCCTTCAGTGGGTCAGATTCTATTTTTCGTCTTGTTTTTTTTTCCCAAGCAAAACCTGTTGATTGAGTTCCAAGGCCCCCTGCCTCAATCCAAAAACGAATCAATACACGCCATCTTCTGGGTTTCTTTCTGTAACTGGAAAAGGTCGTTTGAAATTGCATCAGCGGCGCGGCTACATCTGTTGGACTGTTGGAGTGTATTAGATGCAGGGCTCCAAAGAAATCTGAGTCTATGATCGAGATTTCATTATGTGTCCAATTCTATATAATTAATGATTTAAATAATCTTTTTTTTTTTTTTTGTGGGTGGGGGGGGGGGGGGGGTTCCAATTTTCTTCCTTATGTAGTCGTGGCCAATTCCTCCCCGTCACTAGGGGGCTCCCACATTAAGGCTACTACTACCACTCAGTCGGGAGGGCGAAGACTATCCCGTGTTTCCTCCGAACCGTGTGACTTCAGCACAACACACTCGGAGGAAAGCGCTAGCCACTCCTTCCGCGTGTGCGAGCTCACAGACGCCCCTGATTGGCTGTAGAGCCGTGATTAATGTGGGAGCGCAAGTACCTCTCATCCCTTCCCCCTGAGAGAGCTCAGCCAATCAGCTCTTACTGTGCCTCCGGCTGTGAGAGGTTACAGCATCACCCGGGGATCGAACCGGCGATCTCCGGATAATAGGGCGAGCACTTTACCACTGCAATATACAATACAATACAATATACTGAAATATACTTTATATCAGAACATCCTATTCGACTATAACACAGTTAGCTCTAACCGAGTAGTCTGATTGGACGAGAGGCTTTCCACAAGTTGAGATAGACAGTAACAGAACTGAGGTGTTTATCTCTATGTATCAGGTCTATCCAGTCCGCAGTACGGAGGAGAGAGCAGCTGCCTGCCAAAACCCACATTTACAACCAGTCACAGAAGCACTTTTAGCAAGAACACACATCTGATTATGGTATGTCGTCATGCTGTCTCTGCAGTACTCGCTTCTAAGGGATTCTGAATGACCTCTAGATCATCAGGGTTGTTCTGTTTATGGCTAATGTGAGCTTACAAACCTGGCCAGCTCCTAACACAAGGCTGAATTCCAAATCCCTCTCTAACCCCTGATCATGGGGCACTACTTGGTGTGTGGAACAAGGGTTTGTACATCCTACATAACGCACTAGATTTTCATTCGTTTGGGATTTAACCATGGACCCCAGATGTTAGCTCGTATTCCAAAGCGGAGTAAGCAGAAATATAAAATAATTCTTTACTTAAAGTTTCTCAGGACTGTCCACCACCTCCACGATTTATTCCCCTCACCTTTTGGCTACAGAGTACTGGTAGGAGTTAATAAACGGTGGTTGTATAAAACTTAGTTTTTGTAACATTTGACATCAGCTGTTGCACATCAAAGCCATGCCGATATTCAGCACAACAGCACTCATTCTGATGTAATATTGCTTCATTTTATGCCACTGTGTCTAAATATAGAGTACAATTATTAACATTACTTTACACACATGTTGTAACAATGTGATTTAGTGATACAATAAACATATATGTACTGTATGTATTAAAACTTGTCTCAACCACTGTCCGGTCATTGATGTTTTACCTGATGGTGTTCCGTGTCTTACCCTTCATTACTTTTCTATATAAACCGTTGTATCTCAAGTTCAAAGCTTTAACGTGTTTATAAGTCTGTATTTTTTCTTGTCTACTCCTGCATATTTGTTCTTTTTTGTCATGATTGGGAAATTTGGCAGTGATACCATACTTGCATCCTGCCTTAACTAACTACACCTCAAAAAATATTCACTATAGATTTAAACGAAACTGTATGTCAGGCTGTTCTTCACCTGTCTAGCTTCCTGTTTGTGGAATTATGTGGAATGACATCACAACTTTGCTGCTTATTTCAGGTCTTTATGAAGTCTCCATCAGAATGTGCTTGATCCAAACTCTGGGATTAACTGAGCATCTCCAGTTGAGCCTCCTGCTGTTCTGTTATAATGAGTTACCGAGGCATCTCCTGCAGATCTTGATCTTTCATCCACTCACTGATTCATAGTTTTCCCAACTGTCATCCAGCACTGTAGATTTGGAGGTTGTTTAAAGGTGCTTATATAACACATAAAGCATACATTATAGAACTGTCCAAGCAAATAAAGAGCATGGTCTCTGGGAATCAAACCCAGATACTGGTGGTGCAAGTGCTACATACAGTGCTGTGCAAGAGTCCCTCATTTCCTCATGTTAAATGTAATTAAGGGCGGCATGGTGGTGTGGTGGGTAGCACTGTCACCCTCCTCCTCCCCGGTCAGGCTTCTGCACCTGTTTCTCACCAGTTCAGGCCATGTTTTTCTATGCTTGAATGATTCATAGGTCACTGTTTGGCTTAACAAACAAAAAACATTGGGACTGGGCTGAAAAAGAAAGGCAAAAAGCCCCTTAGAATACCTGCAGAACGCCTGAAGAACTTTTTGAACGTCAAGACTTTTTGTACGGGACTATACGTCTAAGAAAATTTAGACTAAATTTGTAAGGATGAACACTTTTGTTGCAGAACCCAAACTCCAGAGGGAGCCATCGCAATGGTCAAATCCTGATCCTGATCAAGCTTCCTTCACCTAGTCAGAAGAGCAAACCTGATGCAGCCTCTCCTACCTGGAATATGGAGTCATACCTAAACCAACTCTGGTACCTAAACAAAGCTGAACAAAAATCCAGGCAGTAAATACAACCCAGTACATATACTGTAAGGCAGGACACGTCTTGTCAAGGGTGGGGTTTTGTGGTGTAGAGCACAAAACATACTGTAGGTAGGGGTTAAGACTTTTAAGCAATAAAAGCAACAGCTGGATTAGGTCTGGCTCTGCCTCCAGGAACTCATCCTGTGTTTTCCGTCCCAGTATTACTCTGTGGGTTTAGGAAATGAATAAAACAAAACAAACTTTGAAGATCTTTTAAGTTTGTGCCTCAGAGGAAACCCTTCTTTTCCATCTTAAAGGATTCCAAGTAGAACCAAGGGCAAGAACCGTTAATCACCCAATAAACCCAAATATTAAGGTCTCTGAGTATTACAACAAATGTCATTGTCAATACAGTGGTACTGCAGCATAGGTGCAGGTGCCAAGAGGAATCGTAAATTAAGGTTAAGAGAGGTTTAGTGTCTATTTATTTAATATTTTACTACATTTACAGTACATGTCTTTTCTAAATGTATTGTTTTCATCTGCAAAAATATGATTAAAGTGTTGGAAATAGGTTATATTGGTAATATTTTTGAGTGGCTGAAACGGATTATCTGCATTTACATTATTTTTCGATTGGAAAATGCGTTTTACAATACAAAATTCTGCCTTAAGAACTTACCTCCGGATCGGATTAAATTCGTATGCCAAGATACCGCTGTTTTGATTATTATATTGTTATGCCTGAAATAATGTAAAAATCTGTTTATTTAAGAGAAAAAAAAGTTAGTGCATTTGGGTATGTTTTTATTCATAAACAGCCATAACTTCTAGTTCTGTTTGGTTGGTTCCATTCTTTGGTTTACGTCCTGGTAATATATTGTCATGTCTACTCTGACACAACGGACACAGCAATTAATTATCCGCTTGTTTACACATTCCCCAACTGAAGCTTTTTCTCTGTCATAGGAATGTTTTCAGTCTTATATTAAAAATGTCCAAACTTTCCTCCTGAAGGTGCAAAGACATCCTTTTGGTTTCCAATTCTTCATGGCGAGGTCCTGTCGCGGTACAGATCCGGTTTACACTTGTTATCCATGACAGAAAGGGGCCGAACGGACAGGAGCGAGCGCTGCTGGAAAATTGGATACAGGCAGAGCAGATAAGCAGGCTGAATCTTTGCGGCCTCTCGGGGCTAAAAATCTATTAGCAATGCCAGGAAGTTAAGCACAAGCCTCCTGGGTGAATGCTCCCAAGCCCTGGCAGTTTTTTTAATGAAACACTTGAAATCTTAGCCAGTTCATTTGTACCTCTGCCTCGACTTTCTCTCTTGTTATAAGACTCATCGCGGCAGGCTTTAACACGACGTGTTCTTTTTAAACCTTCTGAAAATTTAAATGTGTCTAAAGGATGGCTGGTGAAAAACTTTACTTTTCTTTTCTGTCTTCTTTTTCATGTCCGTGTCAAATTGACCGTTTGTTCACCTCTGCAGCATCGTTAAGTTCACGTCTCATTTCCGCCATCGGTTCTGACAGGTGGCGAAAGTTTAGAGTAGACTAGATGTTCTCAGCCAGGAGTAATTAAGTTTTGTGTACAACCTTTTAAGAAGCTAAAAATAAAAAAATTTGGTCTATCAGATATAAAGATGACAGCAGTTTCAATGATGTCATTTTTTAAATCCTTTTTATTAAATGTGATGGATTTCCATCAAGCCCAATTTTTTTTCTACTGGGTAGAGACATTTTTCTTTTAAAGCATTTATGAGATTTTAGGGAGAGACTGCAAATTCAGTGGAATGTAAAGAACTCTATACGCTGCCTGTGAATAAATGGCCTGCCAAGCAAAGAAAACAACTAAGGAGATTGGAATACAGAAGGAGACCGTATT
The DNA here is from genome assembly GCF_024256425.1 of Clarias gariepinus. NCBI lineage: Eukaryota > Metazoa > Chordata > Actinopteri > Siluriformes > Clariidae > Clarias > Clarias gariepinus. The sequence goes on along the minus strand of NC_071115.1, from coordinate 29,484,327 downwards.
GCTGAACCGTCAACATCGACTCATCAAAGTCCTAGGGAGAGAGGAAAGATTGGACTTTGGAGTGATGGAGAAAGGTCATGTGACCTGATGAGTCCAGATTGAGCCTATCCCAGAGTGATGGGCGTGTCAGGGTAAGAAGGGAAGGACATGAAGCGATGCTCCCATCATGCATAGTGTCCACTGTACACGCCCCTGCATGAAAAAGACAGTGTTATGATCTGGGGTCGATCAGTCGCTCAGGTCTGGACTCAGTAACATTATGTGGCAATAAAATGAAGTCAGCTAAAGTTTTCTTTTGGCCATATTCCAGGATTCAGGTTGTTAAAAGTGGTCCAGGGAGCATGAGGAATGATTTTCACACCACATTGCACACCATAATTAAAGCTAAAGGCACTCAAACAAAGTATTAGAGTGTACGATTTTGTTTTGGCCAGGCAGTGTAATAAATGGCTTTTTATTTAGAAATTGAATTAAGATGATATAGGACTATATTTATAACACCTCCCTACCTTCTCCTGTATACGTTTTCTAATTATTATATTGTTTTAAAAGGGAAAAAAAAAACAATCAATACACAGAAAAATAGAAGAGGGAAAGATGTAAAAAGTAATAAATAAGACAGAACCACATCGATCATAATGAGATGATTTTTATGATGAGATGCTATGTGCCGGCCTTTACTTAAGATAATGTAAAACAATGATGCAAAACTGTTTCAAAGTTTTGTTATAAGGAACTAATAAAACTTTTCAGGCGTTGGTAAATCGTCCAGACTTATGTAACCTGCTTCTGCTGTTAATGAGAGAATAATATTCAGTTTGTTTTTAGCGCTTATACATGAAACGAGATGTCGGAAGCGCTGAGAGAAATGAGGCATTATTGACACAAAGTACAAAACGGTGCCTTTAATTTGTTCCTCAATTATGAAACTCCTCATAATCTCTGGGAAACATTTTTTTTTCCACTGCTCTATGATTCGTCATATTTGCAGAATAGTTCATTTATCAGAGTATAGCAGTGAGAAAAAACACACACACACACACACACACACACACACAAGTCAGTACAAATGTGTAGTGCTGATTAATCTCTCAGTTTCCCGACATTAAATAGTAATGAGAAAATAATTTTTGTTTGAGTATTTTTAAACAGTGCCAGGTTTTTTTTTTTTTTATAATAATAATTTCAGTAAGACATCTTGCTCATATCACTGGGAGCCTCCCTTATGAAAATGAATGACTTGTGAAACGTCAAGGAATCAGCCTCAGGGTATTGGAGAAGCCGGAAAAACCATATATTATAAATTATATAATCAACCAATCATGTCAAAGCATAATAATAATAATAATAATAATAATAATAATAATAAATATAGCAGATTTATGGAAGATTCATCATTAAAGATCTTCATGTCACTAATTCCTCTCTCAGCATGGTTGCTAGGAGGCTAATTACATATTACAGGTGCTTTCGATCATGTCCTTCATTACCGCCATCCCTGTCCAGTCATTGCTTTGTTATCACGCTGTGTTCACCTGTTTTATGTTAACTCTAGATTAGCTAGCTCAATTAGACCACGCTGTTTTGTGTTGCATTTTCGCATTTCTGAGCGTTTTAAGTTTATATCCCATGTGTACTGTGTTACACTTTTGGTTTGAGGTTCATGACTAAAAAAAAAAAAAGAAAAAACCTGTACAGTCAAACAATAGCGGTGGAGCTGGGTCTGAAGTTGGTAACTCAGACCCTTAGTACAATTTTCGACCCAAGGCGAGATGCCTGATCTCACCTGTCAATCTGTTTAGTTGAAATATATATATATACACGTTTTGCCCTTTTCCCGCACACACCGTGCCATGCAAAGATCTCGGTGTATCAGGAGAAAGACTTCAGGGATAACCTTTATTTCCAGAGAGAGAGGGTTTTGCGCATGCCGTTGTATTTTTGATAACAGATCGCCCATCATTCACGCCAGACGAGTTTCCATCAGCGCGAGGAGAAGCAGCAGTCAGTCCTGGAGTGATTTGACAGGCGCCTAGACGCTCGCCTGAGCCCAGGGGAGGCTGTGTTGTGCTCTCAGACAAACCCGGTAAGTAGCAGTGGGATGCCAGGCTGGATGATGGAATACGGGCTGTGTTATCTCACAGCGGGATCAGAGCCAGGTTTTAGACAAAAGGACTTTACCCAGCTCAGGGACAGCATTGAGGCAAAATGAACTGAATCTGGAGCGGGATTGTCAAATTGACTTTTACAGGGAACATCGGGCTAAGGCGAATTAACTCCGTGGAAGTCTGTCGCACAGTTCGACCAATATAAAAATCATCTAAGGTCTCTGTGGTGTCAGAATATCTGTAACTTTGTTACCTGACTTTAAATATTTAAGCACTATATTAACACAACAGCCATAGATCATCACAGCTGAGACGACATTACTCACAATACAGAACCTTGAGCGTCCCTCTGCTTTATACAGCCGCGTACAACGCAAGGGCAATACGGAAAGCAGACACACATTATCTCTAATGCCTGTGTTTTATAAAGGAGATTTATTCCATTACAAAAATAGTCTTCCATTATGTGACTTGTTGCTAAGCTGTAAAATATTATACAAAATGATTGTCAAGCCTGTGAATTAGCCATCATGAACTGTTAGGTGTTGGACTGTGGGCATGGTGTTGAGGCATAGACGCAGAGGGGATAAGGTGGCAAACCAAGTCTTTTAATGACAAACTAAACAAAACATGAACAAAGGAAGTTGGCTTGAACTTGGAGCATACTACAAACAGAACTCATAAAAACACAGACTAGGGATTACACAGTCTAATACAATACAGATATGGGATACAAACCGGATGAGACAAGACGCACTAAACAGACTAGAGGACTAAACACAGGGGACTATACATGCAAGGGGACTAAACGCACACAAGACAGGCTTGGCTAGGCCTACTAGCTGTTATGCACATTAGCTGCTAAGCTAGCTAGTAGCTAAACAGACTAATTGCTTAACAGGATAGTAGCCAGAGACCTAAGGGGCGAACAGACCAGGGGCACAGCAGACTAGGTATGAAACAGACTAAGAACTCTAAAGATTAGTAGCTAAACAGACGAGGAGACTGGACAGACCAAGATCTAAGCAGGTTAGTAGTGCACTGGTTAGTATTTATACAGACTAAGAACTACACAAGCAAAGGTGGTTACTCACACATGAGGGTAAACACAATAGGCTTATTCTCCTAGAGGCTAATCCTGCTACGAGACACAGAGACGAAGAGACATAAACTAAATCAAGACAGATATAAACTTAACTTAAAGAGCTCCAGAAACCAAATGCCAACTCTACTTCAACAGAATATAACAAGACAAAACAAAACCCACTTAACGGAACTGAAATTAACATTAATGCTCGACTTAGTTTCCCAGAACAACAAGCTATTTATAACAAGACTAATTAGCTACCTCGTTCGGGTAAGCAACTGCATCACCTGACCGAGGTGCCTTCTTGTTAAACTGAGTCTACTAACTAAAACTACAAACTTAAGAACAGTGCCCTCTACTGGGCAACCCTCACATTAGCAGCTAGTATTGGACGCTCCGTAGGCCGTCTGCTAGGTTTAACAGCTAATGTAGTTTAGATAGCATGTTTGGTAACATCCTGCTATTATTGTGCTCTTTATTGTGTTGCATATAAAAATAATCAAAACATTTAGAAATGAAGACATGAAGAAATGAAATAAATAGACATTAAACCTCACTCAACATTAATTTATGATTCCTCTGAAACCAAACTAAAAGCGGCTCCGTTTTTTTCTTGCTACCGCCCTCGATAACATTCTCGGGACCCGTGGTGCTACGTCTTCACTAAATCTTACACAAAAGGCAAAGAAAATAAATGAATGTAACTCGCTTTGCATAGCATTCCACTGACACAAACATGTTTTGAACGGCTTGAAACATGTGCTGAAAATGCTTCGTATGCCGTCTTGCAGAATTTCAATACTTAAGGTGAAAATTTGCAAGGAGGGGCGTTTGTTTAATCAGGTACTTCTACTGTATAAGGCTATGTGAGTGTAACGCCACCTACCAGACACAGAACGAACTGCACTTCCCAGCATCCACACTCCTGATCACCGGAGTACTAATGACACGACACACCTGTTTCCAGTCTCTATAGGAGTAAAAAAGATGTTCAGTAACATCAGATCCCATTGAAGTCGTTGCTTCCTGATTGATTTCCTGTGTGTGAACTTAGCTTTGAACTTTCAACCTTGTGTTTTTAAATATTCCTTTACATTTTGTCGGCCTGACTTTCGCGCCCTTGATCCGATTTTGCCTTTGAACTACCCGTGTTTGATTTCATTGTATCAGATAAACGATGTGTTCCACCTCCATATGCTTTCTCTCTGCGCTGTGGTTTTAACAATAAGCTGTATGTATGATCTTTTATATATTTTTAAAGTACTTTTTAAAAAAAGTTGATATGTCATAAGTGGAATGATACAGGTTTTTTGGGGACTGCAGACCTTTGAATAGGACTTTACTGTATATTAAGCAAAACATCAGATGTAACTATTCAATTACAAACAGTAAAAGTAAATAAACAGTATAATGTTTCATCCATCCATCCTGGGACCTCTGAATCCAACTAGGGACCGTGGAGGCCAATGGCAATTAGTATTGTATTTAAAAATAATCAACTTTGTCCTTATTTTTGATTAATAAGAGTGGAATGTTATACTTGCTCTATAAATATATCGTTTATTTTTTACTTGCTGTTTATGAAAGTCACTACTATGATGTCATGCTGATGTTGTCTCTTGGTTACACCCACACAACCCACTTTACACACACACACACACACACACACACACACACTAACCCTCCATCCAAAAGGCTTTTCTGTGTCTGCTTCCATAAATATAGTTTATAATGTCCATCACTGGACCGAGTGTGAATTCGTTCAGAGGGACTTGCAGATTTATGGCACGTGTCTACGCTTTTAAAATCACTACAGAGACGTTTCTGTTACGAATAATTCATCTTAAAAAACTCGTGTATTTATGCATATATATCTTTGACACATGAGACTCACTTAATATCCAAGAATGACTAATGAAACAATTATATATGAGTCCTGTTTGGAATAAATTCCTGCAGCCACGCCAGCCCTTTAACGCGTAAGATTGAGGACCTGAGCTTTAAATAAATCGATAAAGAATGTATTTGTGTTTGTCTGAAGGCTGGTTTGTGTTTCATAGAACATTATTAATTATAACATTTTACACTATCAAGTACAAATGAGATGCAAATGAAATTAGATACACAGTCCCTTGTGGTCACGGTGTTACCCGAAGGTAGACGACACCGCCATATCTTTAGCAGATTTTTCCATTCTTACACATTTTGTTCATCTATCAAATCAAAGCCCGAAGGAAGGAACTGTAGAGCACCTAGGTTGTCTCCTGTGTCCAATTCAGTTATCTACTCAATAGGAGAGGCTCGACTCCCAACTGCAAGTGTGAGGTCATAGCACTTTCCTCTGAGCGTGTTCCACAGCCATGTGATGCAGCAGGAGCAAGAGATATGGAGGTCAGCTTCAAAGTAAACAACATCACTTCTATGTTAGAAACCAGTACAGTTATCGCTGTTCACTATTGTGTCTTACACTTAGCTTATTAAATCTTTAATACAATACCGCTTTATAAAGACAGTGTGATGATGGAGAGACTTCGGCTTCCCTTCGTCTCACCTCCGCTCACGACACGACCGCCTTCCAGTTGACATTTCTGTCATGTGGCATTTCGCTGTCTTTTTTTCTTCTTTTCCTGAAACGCAATGTCAAAAAGCTCAGATGAAAAGAGAACTCTGTCAGAATATTAACAAGACTGCTAGGATTTGAGAAAATCCTCACACATGATATGACAGGTAATAACATTATGGTGCCACGGATATTACATTTCTAATAGATCAAAAGTAAAAAAAAAAAACATTTTAGACACAGATTTAAAGTGTCCTAAAAGTACATTCAGATAAATGGCGAATTTAAACATTAATAAAACTATATTTTTTGTCGCTTTAAATTGGTTATTCGTGTAAATCTTTTGAAAATTGTATTCTTTTTCACTGCAAAAAAAAAATACATCTTAGCAAATGAAATATTGCTGAATTTAGCCAAATTGATTTATTTTATGATGCTGATTTTTTTTTATGTTATACAGAAAATGTGCCAAAGAAGCTACATCTGAAGTTTTTGCAACATTACCAATCTTACTTCCCTAAAAATTTTAAGTTGCTAACTTCAGCCATTTTGAAGAGCCGATTTTATATGTGGCCCAAAAATGCCCATTGTTCAGCCTAATACTGCCTCGCTTCAAACTAAAATAATACAAAATGCTAATTATTTATATTTCTCTTTGAAACTGTAGTGTCCGTAACCATGTTAAATTTATGTTGCAATATTTTAAAATTTTGGATTTTAAAATAATACACGTTTGACAGGTTTATGACTTTTTATGTAAAATCTAAATTGGCCGAGTTTCATTTGAACGATGATTATGATCATTGAAAGATTTGAATTTTAAAAAGTTACCCATATAAAAACATTAAATGGCATGAAATTGTATTTAGCAAATGTTTCTTTATATATATATATATATGTGTGTGTGTGTGTGTGTGTGTGTGTGTTGTTGGAGATTTTTTTCTGGATTGAAAAAAAAATACAAGAAATGCTTTGCCTATACTGCTTTTTGCTCAATAAATATGAGACGTCTGATTCAAAACTGCTCCTGTCCTTGTTTTGCATATTTACAAAACTGCAGCATAAATCAGGAGGTAATAAACATTAAGTTTTATGAAAAATGATATTGTATGATCCTATCTGAAAATTCACTTTTCCACTTAGTCAGACACTTTTTAGCACTGATACCATGTTTTTTACAACATTATCTATAATTTCATAAAATACCCACACAACATATTTTACACTTTTATACCTCAGAATTTATCATTTCTTTCTGTATTGTCTGTAAATCCTGCATAATTTATATATTTCTATTTCAATTCTGTTTTATTTTTATAACTTTTGTGAATATTGTACATTTTTCAGCCTATTTTTTTCCGTTCTTATTCTTACGTTACTTTTATTAGAAAAGTCTATTTTTCATTCAGTTAAATATATTTTAAATGTCTCGTCCTTTTGGCAGATAATATTGCTAGTTTATAGGAATTTTATTTCTTGAAACAGCTTATCTGCCAGTAGACACCTTTTTTTTGTTTTTGGAACTCAGGTTTTAATTTAACAAACATCTTATATTTGCCCTGTTGCAATCTTATTTTAAGAATTTATAGATAGGTTATGCTAAATTAGCAACATTTCATTTCCTAAGATACGTGTTTGCGTTAATGCTTATTTATTAATATTGAAACATTTTTCTCAACAATCTGTTCATTGTTAGTTATGAAAGCCATTGTTAGCCATTTTTGTTTATTCATTCTGAAATTCACTCTTAGCCAGTGTGAAATGTTTAACAGGAAGTTGCATCATACAAATTGCCTGAACGTTAGAGGAAATTGAAAAGTACGCTCTCTTATTCTTGAGGTTACTTTGAATTCTGTTACCTATAACATGAATTTGAGTTATGTTCATTTTAGCATGTCTTCAAACATTAATGTTAAATACCTCCGTCGTGTGTATTGCTTACACAATGTGTGATAATTTATTCCAAAGAATGATGGTGATGGTAAAATTAATATTTTGTTTGATTCACTGTTAAAAATGATAAAGTCCCAAAGGCTAAGTGACACCCCGGTGGCTAGACCTTGTAGTCCTGTTCCTCGTGTCTTACTCACATTTAATAACAGTATCCCGGCTTAAAAGCCTTCTCTCGGGAAACCAATTTTCCCTTATGTCTAGCTCTAAATTGTTTCTGCTTATGTGAACGGCAGCAGACCTTCACTTAACATCACGTCAAACGGCGCTAATCCTTAAAAAACAGAATGACGTTCCAGAAGTCGAGAGCTGTGAAACAGACAGGGGGGATCCACTTAATCTCCTTTTCTATCTCTCTTTTATTCGATTAATCCCCGCCACAGCTGTTTGAGACACACTCCGCTTGTGTAATGGACGTCCTTCCCTGCTGTGAGCTGTAATTGAAAAATGACGGGTCGCACGCCGCTCCTCCTGACTGCCACATGTTGGGCGAATACAGTCTTCTCGAAACCGCTGTTTGTCTGCTGCGAACGTTTGGTTTCAACACAGAGGATTATGTTTTGTCTAAAAATAAATCCTGTGTTTTTGTGTGAAGTGTGAACCAAAAATGGACAAAAAGTTAAGACGCTACGCTAAAATTCATCAGAACAGCCATTTCGTAGATTTCCTTTCTTTAGCATGCTGTTTGCTGTTACTTTTTTTAATCATCTGTACTTAAAATCATCTATATTTCATTTGAGGAAGTGCCGTTGTCCTGAATATCAGAGTGACTGTGATATCTTCTGTAGGCGCCCTATGACCGCATCACAGCCGTGCTGATATCGAGCATAACAGCACTCGTGTCATATTCCTTAATTGACGATTTCAACTATCGTTTAAAATAAACTGGCCAAATTTGCAACCTGGTACAAATCTAATTACTCATCCAAAACAACTTTTGGTTTTTCTTTTCTTATACATTTAGTGTCCATAAGCTTTGATTACATTGGCAAAATTAGCCTTGTAATGTCTATAAAACACTAAAAGTAAACACCAAACTTTTGGCCGTTTTTTTTTATTTTTTTTTTTAGATTCAATCACATAATTATGCCCTTGTTCCCATTAAGTTCTATTTGTCTTGTCTATTTTCCAAAATGCTCCCCACAATCCCCTCTGTAAATGTATTTTCAATATCAAAATCAAATCCAGCCTGAATGCTGAATTAACCTCTAAATAATTAACTGCTCCGAGTAAACTCTAATTGCTTTTTTCTTTTTTTCTTTTTTATAATAATATGCTTACAAATGTTAGTACAAGAGCAATGATGTCAACAAGAGGCAAATCAATTTGCATTAATCTCCTCCCTCGTGGGGGTAAATCTATGCAGATTATTTAAACATCATTAAACAACTGCGGTTTATATTACAAAGCTAGTTAATAATAGATGAGGTTTGTTATAAGGCAACGGATTCATATCGGAATTCTCTTTGCATGCGATTTGAAAATATTACAAACGCAATCGAGTAATGAAACGCAGCTGGGTTTGTGCAAAGAAAATAATGCCACTTCAGTTAAGCATTTTTTTAGCTGGTAATAAAAACAACAGACTTCCAGGAGTTCATTACAAGGATAGAAAAACAAGACAAGCAAGCCTAAGGATCTGAGAGACTTTAACGAGCTGGGTGAGAACATTTCCAACATGGCAGGTCTCCGGGTGTGGTCCTGGTACGCAGTGGGTAGTACTAGTAGTCCAACAGCGTCATGGGTGTCCAAGAATCATTAATCTGGATGGGAAGCAAAGGCTAGCCTGTTTGGGTCAATCCTACAGAATAGCACAAATCGCTGAAAAAGTTATTTCTGCTATATTAGTAAGACAAAATAACACAAAGCACATCTGACAGAAACTGGTCAGGGTCTCCATGTTGACCTTTGTCCACTTCTGAAAACTCCTACAATGTGTATGTGAACATCAGAACTGGACCGTATAGCAATGGAAGAAGGTGGCCTGGTTTGATGGATCGTGTTCTTTATTACATCACGTGCTTGGATCAGAGTGTGTATCTCATTTACCTGGGGAATGACAGCAAAGACACTGTGACGTTTGCTGAAAAACCCTGGGTTCTGGCATTCATGTGGATCTTCCAAACATTGTTGCAGACCAAGTACTCTATGATGCCATTGGCGCACCATGGAATTGTTGAGGAACACAATGAACTGCCTTCAAACCCGCCAGATCTCCGTCTGATGGACGGATGGACAAACAAATCTGTCTAATGGAGGCCCACCTCATAATTTACAAAACTTAAAGGATCCTCTGGTAACATCTTGTGCCTGACACCAGAGGACATCTTCAAAGGTGTTTTGTTGCCCATACCTTAATGAGAATTGTTTTGGTGACACAAAAGGAACCTAATCAATATTATTTATTGTTATGGCTGTATGTATTTTTTAGACATTAAGAGGTTTTGTAATCGTTAAAGATTAAAAAATTCTCAGCAGTTTGTTAGAGTCTGAACACTCCTTGAGGCTGATGCCATAAGGTTGTCTCAGGACGGATGGAGAATCATGATGTAACACCAGACCTGTACTATAAACTAAACACATCCATATAAGCACCGACTACGTCACTCAGCTGGGTGTCGAAATCTCAGCCAAGCTGTCAGACCAACATAAATCCAATTTAAACCCATTTAATGAACCCTTCATAAATAATGATCTCTAATGATGGATAAACCTTCTCATCTGTCTTATTTCCAGAACAGCATCCATAAAAATGACAATATTTACAATGACAACATAATATACTGTATAAAGCACACATAAGACTGCCTCCATTAGTGTCAGAGCATACAGAATAGGCTATGGAGAAGCCAGCATCTGCATGCAGTGCACACAAAACACGCCAGATGACTACACACATGCCATATGGGACGGCACACCAGTTAAGCACTTCTGGAAACAAATCGCTAAGGAATATCTTATTTGTTTGTTTGCTTGTTTTTAATCAAGCCATCCCCTCTCTCTTCTTCACTCAGAGATATTTCTGAGATCAACAGCAAAAGGAAAACACGACGGTACTTCTTATAGCGCTAACCATCCGCGAGAAACCCATTCTATGCATGCATGTCTTAGTTCTGTTGGAGAAAACTGGAGTAATTAACCCAGAGGAAACCCATCAAGCACGGGAAGAAAATGCAAACTACATGCACACAAACCACAGAAGGTGGGACTCGAACCCGGAACCTGGAGGTGCAAGGTGACAGTACATGATGCTATCGCCACCGTGTTTCACAATAGAGATTTAAAGCCTGGGATTGCAAGAAAAAAAGGATCGGATCAGCAAGTGTTTCTCATGGCCTCACAATACGTTCAGTGCTTTGTTGAATGCCTAATGAACCCTTACAGTACACTGTTTTTCCTGGGTAAAACAGGGTAAAACAGGTGTTCTGCTTCTGTTTTTCATCTCAGGTTGGTGGAGTGCTGGAGAAAAGCTTGTCCTGCTGAAAGCTTCACATTTCTCCAAACAAGACCTACGGAGTTCTATCAGAGTAAACTTTGGCGACTTCCTCGACTACCTTGACTCCTTATTCCACTTTTCTCTTGGGAAAAGACTCAATAGCTCACAATGTCTTCTGTTTAAGAATAATGAAAGACAATGCATTCTAAAGACCTTGAATCCTACAGAAAATGTTGTACTCTTTCCCAGATTTGGGCCTGGATACAGTCTCAGAGATCTTTAGAGACACTTATTTTACTTCTTAGCTTGTTTTTGTCAGCTGTCAGACTTTTTATCTTGAGATAGATAGAGTTGTGCTCAAGCTGTAGAAGAAACATGTTAAAGGATTGGTATCGGAAAATGACCTCCAGTTAAATAGGAAGCCAGGTTAGTGGGTTATTACCAAGTTGTTATTTTTAAAATGTTTAAAAAAACAAACATGAATTTTATAGAGCCGAAATGAAATACATCGAAAAAATACAGAAAAACAGTCAGGGCTTGGAAGTGGGAGTTCATGGAGATCTGAGTTTGTGCTAATGGGAGGAACCTGAGTTCCAAATCATATGCAAAGGTTTTAAGCGTAACATTTGTGAAATTACAAAACAAAATAAATTTAAAAAAGAACTTTAAGGAACTTAATTATTTCTATATACTGTATACTGTATTCGTCCATGCTTTGAACTGTAGATACGTCATTATTTTATGGTGAGCACCAGATAAACATCTGAAATACTTTTTGGGGGGGGGGGGGGGGGGTTTCCACAGCACTGGATTTTACACAATATTTTTCTATTTCAAAGCTTTTTTACACTCATGCCGTAAGTAGAAACGTCCCTCATCATTCATCACACTGTTCTTCTTTGGCAGCCTCAGCAAGTTGGAAGACCTCCAATCCCCTTGGATTAAATCCTTCCGGCTTTGAGAGCTTGTTAAATCTTTAATCAGGATCGGCACCTTTATCGAGACCGAGTCGAGACTCAATTAAAGCTTGTCGCGCTTCTTCTGCTGTGTGTTTCTGCTCGGGGTTTATAAGAGCAACTGCAACGTGGACCTGGTTACGTAATGATCTAAGAAAGAAACATTCGCCCTGGCTGGTGACAATGATGAATTACCTCATGCTTAAGTAGTTCTGTGAGCGCTTTGTCTTTCTCTGAATTATGAAGAGTTCCAGTTTCTCTGGTAATTTTCTGAAACTTATTTTAACCGGTTGCAAAAAGGATTTTTTTTTTTTTTTATTTGCACCGGTTTATGTTCTAAATGTGTGATTGGTCAGGATTTGATACATTTTCTCTAAGGTCACTTCTGACAGTAGTGCACGATATTAATACTTTGAAACAGTAACGACTCATACGCAGACTTTGTACAGCTGACACTCCAGGTAACTGTCTTAATTTGATTGATTGATTGATTGATTGATTGATTGATTGATTGATTGATTGATTGATTGCTAATATGACAGAGTCGTCTCTGAAGGTGTTCGTATTCAATCTGTACAGCCTTCCAAGTGAATGTCTGTTTAGAGCTGTTATAACATAAGTGAGAACAGAAAGCTAACCTATTTTTGGCGATGCTCGATAACTTCAAGTGCAGCTACAGTATGTATAAATGAATAAAATGTAAAACATTTGGATGGCACAGTGGTGTAGTGCTTAGCACCTTGCACCTCCAGGGTCGAAGGTTCATTTCCCACCTAGGACTGTGTGTGTTTGCATGTTCTCCCTGTGCCTCGAGGATTTCCTCTTGGTTTCCTCCAACAGTCCAAAGGTTAGGCTAATTTCCATTGAATGATTGTGTGTGTGTGTGTGTGTGTGTGTGTGTGTGTGTGTGTGTTTGTTTCACAAGGCTCAAGGCTTCCACTGACCTCCACCGAACCAGAATAAGCAGTATAGAAGATGAATGAAAGAGAGTGAGAACAAAAAAATGTTCTATGGTTGAGAGAAATAAAACAAAGAAAGTTATGTTATGTGGAAATTTTATTCAATAAAAACACATAAAAACATTAAAATATCTTCTTTATTCTGGTTTGCTTTTATTATTTAGGGCAGCACCATAACCTTAAAAAAAGGAATGGTGCCATTTCTAATATTCAACAGGAGTTCAATTAACCTGAGAAGATTACAAGTTTATATTCTTCATGCTGGAAATGAAATAAATTAGGGAAATAATTCTGATGCACAAGAATGTGAATAAAAACCTGAGGATGTTTCATGTTGTTTTTCATAATAGGGGATCTTTAAGTTCAGTTCAGCCTTTATTCTTCACATATACATCACTGCACAGGGAAATTCTTTGTCCTTTGCATATCCCATCTTCTTGTTAGCACAGGGTCAATCATTACATCAGACAGGATTAAGGACCTCGCTCAAGGGCCCAACAGCGGCAACCCAGGGGAGCCGTGCTCGAACCGCTGACCTTCCAATCAGTAACTCAAAGCCTGAACACACTGAGCTACCACAATTATGAAATATATTAATTATATGTCTTTAAAGGTTTTTATTAAAAGACGCTTAAGTTCTGAAACCAGGGACATTGAGGTAATCTGATTTGTCCAGTTATTTTCCGGTGGGCTCCTTGAACTGATGATGATGATGATGATGATATTTTGGCCCTGACTCCTCTCCTGCTTCATAATTTATAAAGACAAAGATATAGATTTCCCCCTGGTGGTGGTGGTTTGGTAGTGCACCATTTGTAAACCAAACCCAAATAAGTTTTACTGAATAGAACTCATACTGGTGTGTAGATGAGTTTCATGGACTTCTCAATATCATCACTTTGAAATGTCATTATTATTATTATTATTATTATTATTATTATCCCTGATTATTTCAACTACAGAACAAATCGACACCTGGTGTACTAGATGTAATAAGTTATTTATTTTGACATATAAAGCATTAAATGGTCTCGCGCCGCAGTACCTGAGCGAACTGCTAGTGTCTTACGATCCGCCACGCCTACTTCGATCAAAGGATGCAGGCTGCTTGTCAGTACCGCGTATTATGAAAAATACAGCTGGGGGCAGAGCTTTTTCTTACAAAGCCCCAAAGTTATGGAATAGTCTTCCAAATAGTGTTCGGGACTCAGACACAGTCTCAGTGTTTAAGTCCAGGCTAAAAACCTATTTATTTAGCCAAGCATTTTTATAAATAGATTTGCCATAGGTAAAGGAGCAGATCTGGGGGACTCATGGACGTAGAGTATTATGGTGAACTGGTATGTTTGGATGCTGTCTTCCTCACTCTCATTGATCACTCAGGTTTGCTGACGGTGAGGTGATTGGTTGCTTTACATCTCAGTTCCCCCTCATGTTTGTGTTTCCTTCTGGCTCTCCCTTTTAGTTATGCTGTCATAGTTAGTCCTGCCGGAGTATCTGCTTGCACTCTACAGTTAATATACATTCACATTATACATTGTGTGACTGTGACCAGACCTAACTGTTATCTCTTCTCTTCTTCTCTTTCCCCCCCTCTTTCTTTTTCCTCTCTCCTCCTGTCTCCCCCTTTCACTCTTTCTCTCTCTCTCTGTCGAGCTACACATGTCGTTCCTGAGCTGCCAGTGATCCAGACTCCCTCTGCCCTCCGGACCTGTCTGACCCATCCTGGTGCCCCGCTTCTGGCTGAAGATCTCGTCACATGGATGCCCCGTATGTCTCTCTGGGATGCGTCTGGTGTCTGGGAATGATTCTCTCTACCTAGAAAATGGTTCTGGCCTTGACTGGTGTTGGCAACTGTTTCTCTGGGGACTTGACAGTTCGATAGTTCAGGACTGGAACTTCCTACAAGTCTACCTGGGTCTTCAATAACTACCTGGACTCCATATTAACATCAATTAACATCAGCTATTATAGCTGAACTGCCTCCCACCCTACACACTGTATAAATGCAGATCATTTACTGCTTTCTGTTTCACCCAGATGAGGATGGGTTCCCTGTTGAGTCTGGTTCCTCTCAAGGTTTCTTCCTTTTACCATCTCAGGGAGTTTTTCCTTGCCACTGTCGCCCTCGGCTTGCTCACCAGGGACAAACTGACCATTTTGATTCATACACATTAAAATTCCATACAAACTTAAATAATTCTTTTGATTGTGTAAAGCTGCAAATAAAATTTAATTGAATTGAATTATCAGCATTACCGTAGCAGGTGTCTAATGCTATGGTTCTCTTTCCTTGTGAAACATCACTCTCAGGTCGTACATGCATCAACATCAGATTTTATTCATAGCTTAGATCAGATCATGAGCCGAAAGAAATGAAGCACCACTTTATCATGCTCAGAGAGATATAAATGCAGAATAATGTCCTAATACATTAGCTCATGTGCTAGAAATAATATATGTTCTGATTACCAAATCCAAATACAATCCGCTGATAAAATATATAATTCTATATAATTCTATATATTGTATATATGTCTTTGTATATCTACATATAGGTCTAGCGTAATAGTATAATAAACACTTTGCTTTTTTCTTACAAATGGTCGCTTTGCTATGTGGCCTGGAAACCACAACATGGGGGATTTCAGCAGTTCAGCATTTTGTGTATTACCTGTTTCCCAGCAACATGCAGTAACAAGATGCTAAAAAGGAGGGAAAAAAGAAAAACACTATGTAAGTGCATACTGTGGTATTTTTTATATAGACATAATTGTGTGTATGGATTCGCAGAGTACCAGCTCTAATGGAAAGTTCTGGACGCTCAGGAGCTTGACGAAGCTGAAGTACGAGTCTTGATCAGCCTCCGTCTCACCGGAGTGACGGGCGCAGGGGTGTTGGCTTTCTCCTTCTCCTTGTTTATCTTCAGGTCGTCGATGAAGCTCTCGATGGCCGTGAACTTATCCGTCAGCTCGCCAAGGTGGCTCTTCAAGGCATTGAACTCCTTGTACAAGTCGTCCAAAGCCTCAGACAAAGGCTGGATCCTGCAAAAAAAGAAAGAAACGACAAGAGGGATTTTTTTTTAAGGTTAACTGATTTGACCACTTGAGTGTAATTATGCTTGACTCATATCCAAACCATCCCAAGCAAACCATCCGGGAAGCTCCCGATTGTGCATGCAGCATTTCCAGTAGCCATAATGACACAGTCTGCTCTGAAATAAATCCAGCAACTTAAGTTCCAGACTTTCCTTCTAACCTCAAACCAGCAATTTTCCTTCTTGGCTACATATTTTGTCCTTCTCAGAGAATGTTTATGGTCTGTCGTGAAAGTCAAGAGGTGATGGAAAAAGAAGAGGGATGACCTCACGTTACCTGGCGTAATCAGGCAGCACGTTCTGGTGGTCTTTCTGGAGAATGTCCTTCACCTGGCTCAGGATACCGAACTTCCAGTCATCCAGGACTTGAGTCAAATTCGCCACTCCTCTCATGCTCACTTTCTCAGCTGGATCGATATTTTAGGTGAACAATAAAACTCCATGTCATCATTTTGTTCACTCTGTTTTTTTTTTTAGCTTTTGTTTTTACTTCATATTTAATTACCCCAAAAAAGAACTCACATCCATCACGGTAGCTCCATTCTTTATTAGCGACGCGCTTCTTTTGGCCAAACACCACAACCGCGGCTAGAGCCAGGAGCAGGAAGCTCAGCCTGAATCCCATCCTGGCAAGCGAAACACAAAAACACAAAAAATGGGAGGAGGACCATGGCTCAACTCTGAGATGTTTAGAGTGTTAGCAGGAACATTCCATAGCCACATCCATACCCCAGACCCTATTTAGGAACAAAATAGTTCTGGATAAAACTTTAAGATGAACGCCAGTAGCAAATTTATGTCTGCTTTTTTATGCATAACAGGTTAAATAAATTTATAAATTTTAAATCGATTGCCTTAAAACATTCAATAATTTTATATTATACTAAAGTTGATCTACCTTAGAAATATCGCACAACTTGTTTGTATGTTTCGTCTCAAATTCACTTTTCAACATTTTCATGCTGAAAACACAGCCGTAATTCACCACCTTTAATATCTTCAAAATACTTTTACAGATTTAGATCTACATGGCTCCATATATTTACACTGAAAATTATCTGTAAATAAAAAATAAATTAATTAAATAAAATCCCAGATTATTACATGCTAAATGATCTAAAAAATATTTATCAGCTACAACCAAAAATTCAGCTTTTTTTTTCCAATCTGAAGAATAACAGCCATTAAATATTATACATAATCTTTATCATTCCATCGTGAACTTTTGTCCTAAATTCACTTTTATAACAATTTTGAGCTCTAAATGGCTCCACAGTCATACCAAGACAACATAATTTATGTTTGTTTATTTTGTTTGTTTTGTCCCATAATTTTTGAGCATTAATTGGCTCCATAAATTTATGCTGGAGATGAATTTACTTAAAATCTCAACATTAACAAAGCTCCATCTACTCTGGAAAAATGCCTACCTTTTTTTAATGTGCATAATTTTTACATTAACATCTTTGCATTCTGTCTGAAATTCACTTTTGTAAAAAAAAAACATTGGGCTGTAAATCATATCGTAGTTTACTCTAGGGATTAGTCTTTAATTAATTTTTAAAGTTACTCTGAAGAACAACAGGCTTAACCGTCCTGCATAATATTTATTTCTAATGTTTACAATTTATACAATTTTTTAACTTCGGAATGCTCCCGTAATTTAATCTGGACTTGACATGCTTTAGGGGAAATTCTAAATAATCTTTATTAAAAAAAAAAAAAAAAAAAAAAAACTATAATTGGCTTTATAGCTTTACTCTAACATTTACGAGTCTCACCCTGAAGCTCAAACCCCTCTGAATTTAACTCTCAGCCCATTTCAAGCTCACGAATTTTAAATGATTTGAGAAATTTCCATGCATAAAAAGAATCTTAAAGAAGAGTAAATACCTGTGAGTGACTGAGTGAGTGTGTTCTCAGTAGGGCGTCTCTGTAGTGTCCAAACACGTGTCTCCAGCCTAAGCACACTGCACACACTTTAGAAAGTCCTGAATATACAAAACACACACCCTCTCATTTTCTCTCCATCATCTGAGCTGCCACACACACACACACACACACACACATGTATAAGCAAGTCATTGTGATTTGCACAGGATTTTCCCCCTGCAGGTTGAGAACACTGTTCAAGTGAGAATAAATAGTTCAAGTATTTGACTTTTTTTTGTAAATGCACTCATCTTTATAAATAAAAGAAAGGTTTTGTCTTTACATTAGTCAGAATTTACTCTTCATACATTAGAGGACCCGAAACCACTCTCAGAAAAATTCTGTCTGTGTGTCTGTTTGTCTGTATGTCTGGCTGGACAGAATCTAATGAAACTTTTGAAATGTAAAAAATGTTGAGTGAAAGCGATGTTATGAACAGTTATGTGGGGGATTTAATAATCCACTTTAAAATAATCTACTAATAAGCTTGCTCAATGTAAACCCCTGCACCACTCACTCATCGTCTATACCGCTTTATAGCGCGGGGGGCCTGGAACCTGGACACTGGAGCTGCAAGGCAAACACCTCCACCTATAGATATTCATTAGAAAAGCTAAACTGAACATTTTTACTGGAATTAGTTTATATTTTTAACATTAAAATAACAAAGTTATGGTGAAGTGAAGTGGTATAAGTGAATTTTAACACGCTGGAGGGGTTTTAAGACAAAACTTCATCTTTATCCTTTTATCTACTTTTTCCATTTCTCATCTGTGATTCACTCTCCGATTACCGAACAGGGAGTGTATTTGTCTGACCGCCAAAGAAGGACAACTTAGTGTAAACAAGGCGTAAGATCCTCAACCTTACAGAATGGGATTTCTTTGTATTAATAAGTTAGACAGAGAGTTCTGCTGTACAGAGAGACACACAGACATGTACGTGGGCTTCAACCTCAAATAATAATAATAATAATAATAATCATAATAATAATAATAATAATATCACTGATTACATTAAAGATCAGCAAATTATTTTTCAGCTTTAACCTTTTAACTTTTTCTTCAAACTCTTTTCTCGTTAACGACGGTGCTTACTTTAGTTATTAATTAATTAAAGGTTTAATGCTAAATGCTTAATTTACTGCTGCATGATTATTTTATTGCTGTATTTATTTATATATGCAATTTAAAATAATCTGTGTCACAAAAACAGATTTTGTCAGATTTTTTAAAAATTGTTTCGTCTGACAGAGTTTAAAATTAGTTGTTGTGGTGGTTTTGTTGTGTCTTTTACTGTTTTCAGCGTTTTATTATCGTTATTTAGAATGATATTGACCGCAAAAAAAGACAAAACCTTTATAAATCACCTTTATATATTTAAACATTCATTTATTTATTTTAAATAGGTAAAAGCATTTTAAAAATCCGTGTTCATACGGAGGACTTTTAAAACACTAACGCAAGCCATTTCCGGTTCCGGTACTGTTGCTAAGTAACGCGTGCCGCTGTTGATACAGACTGTGGAAATGCTGAGCGTTTGAGTCGCTCGTGCGTGCGAGCTTCAGTTGTGTTTATTATTATGTCTGTAAATAATAAATGAATAAAGTGTTGAGTCATGGCGCTGAATGCGATTAAAGATGGAGAATTCACCGCTACTGTTTATAAACTGGTGAGTTCATGCTAACCTGCTGTTAGCTTAGCAGCCTCGCGCGCGTTAAGCGGTATTTTGTTGTTTTTCTCTGTTTTATATCTAATATTAGAAATGTGAAAAAATGTAAAGCATGTGTATTATTCATTTTTATTACTGTTATTGTTATTATTTTAGATTAAAGATGGGCGCTATGGAGACGCTATACACATCCTGAGCAATGAACTTCAGAAGCACATGAAAGTAAGTCACATGTCATCATTTCTCAGAGTTTCAGTGTTACAATATTTAATGTTGAACTTATTTAAAAAAAAATTGAAATACATTTTTGAGACCTTTTATATTATGTTATGCACTGATTTTCTAAGTTCCACCCGGATGCACACAGGCACAAAAAAGTTCACACCATTTTGGTTTTTACAAAAACCAACTTTACAATTAAATTTGAGCTCCTTTTTTTAACCTACAAATAAAATTGTAATAATATATATTCATATAACTGTTCTTTGGCTATTCCATACATGCTATGACTGTTCTGTGACTGTTCTCTACATGCTGTGACTGTTCCTTGACAGTTCCCTGTATGTTGTGACTGTATTGTCTGTTTGTTGACTGTTCCATACATGTTGTGACTGTTCTCTGACTGTTCTCTACATGCTTTGACTGTTCCATACATGTTGTGACTGTTCTCTGACTGTTCTCTACATGCTTTGACCGTTTTCAAATTCAAATTTTATTTGTCACATACACAGTCATACACAGTACGATATGCAGTGAAATGGTTAAACGACCGCCGGTGACCTTAAAAAGAAAATAAAAAAATATATATAAGGAATAAATATTAATAAAAGAAATAAAATACAAAGGAAAATAAATGTAACTAGTAAAATTAACAACTGTACAAATAAGGGCATGTAAAAATATTACAAAAATAGAATATAGGAATATGGGGGGGAAATATATATATAATTTTTTTTTAAATGTTTTAA
This sequence comes from Clarias gariepinus, assembly GCF_024256425.1. Classification (NCBI taxonomy): domain Eukaryota; kingdom Metazoa; phylum Chordata; class Actinopteri; order Siluriformes; family Clariidae; genus Clarias; species Clarias gariepinus. The sequence goes on along the minus strand of NC_071115.1, from coordinate 29,463,603 downwards.
AGTGGCATTAAAATGTCTTAAAGTGTCAGAGTGGCAAAGTGTCATGTGCAATGGCAGGTAAACATGTATTCTATAAAGTGACATGTGCAATGGCTTCAGATATGATCTCTCTACATGTTGTGACTGTTCATTGACTGTTCCATACATGCATGTTGTGAATGGTCTATGACTTTATTCTCACTGCTTTAACGGTTCTATGACTGTTCTGTTAATTCTCTGACTGTTCTTCTATCATGTTTTTTTCCCCCCAGTCTCGAGCTGCCCTGTCTCTCCTGGGTTACTGCTATTACCATGTGCAGGATTTCACCAATGCAGCCGATTGTTATGAGCAGCTCATTCAGCTGCACCCAGAAGTGGAAGACTACAAACTATACTACGCCCAGTCCCTGTACGGAGCGTGTGCTTTCCAGGACGCAATGAAAGCCACGTTTCTTCTGGACAGTCCTACGAGTCACATCAAGGTGATATGATCTACCCTAATGCAGGAAAAAAAAATGCCTCTCAAAGCACGTTTTGTAGATTTAGTGTGTGTGTGTGTGTGTGTGTGTGTGTGTTTTTTTTTTTTTTTTTTTTTAAGAAAATACATTTTAGTTATGTAATTGTGGAAGCTAATGACCATTTTTCTCTTCCAAAACTGTCCCTGATGGTTAAAGAGATTAGACGCACATCTGTAAACATGATTCAATACAAAATATAACTTTCATTTGTGCTTTTAGGTTTTATTTTTATGTTTCTGACCTTCTGAAGACAAACATCAGGACTCTGACAGACCCCTAACCCAAAATTACTCCACCATATTTAGAACTCAGTGTTATTTTATACATGTATATCATGAACTATGAACAATTAAATAACCTGTTAAAATATATTCATAAGCTATTTTTCATGTTCTGATAATTACTTGCATTAGAAAACATTTATATCAGTGTGTATTATATTTTTATGAATAGTTAACATAATGCTTTATAAATAGTAACACATTACAGCACAAAAGCACAATTTCAGGTTCGTTAGTTTGCTATCTCGTAATGATCATATATATAAATGTTGTAATTTTTTATGTACATCCAGTATGTGATATTTCAATATTCAGTCTATATACAGTACTGTGCAAAAGTCTAAGGCACTATATTATATGCTGTACCCATTTTGTTATATATGTTTATTGTGTCTGCATAATTATGTACAAAATCATTCAGTATTTTCATATATAACTTAAAAATTAATAAATAACATTACAGGAGAATATATGCATGGCTGTAAAGAAAAAAAATATAGTAGAAGACAGACCAGTTTTCAGATGGAAACAAAAAACCTAATGTACGCTCCTGGGATTTGCATAAAAACAGGAAGGAGCGAGTTTGACAAAGTTACCAGGAGAACTCAAATTCTCCAGCAAGCTCAGTAAAACCTAACAACTGTTTTACTTATAGTCCGGTGCAAAAGTCTTGGGCACATACAGAAATATGGCACAATATGGTTTTGAAAACGTTTCTGAATAAAAGAAACTTCTATAAAGAGTAATAAAATAAACAGTCACTATTTGAAGTGAAAACTCATTGTTTAAAATTAGGAGTTTTAGACAGATTTGTGAAGTTTTATAAGAAAACAGCGGTTTTACTGAGCTTGCTGGAGAATATGAGTTATTCTGGTAACTTCACACTCGCTCCTTTCTATTTTTCTCTTTTCTACCTTTCCATGCATATATTCTCCTGTAATGTTATTTATTTATTACATTTTAAGTTATATAAGGAAATACTGAATGATTTTGTATATGATTATGCAGACATCATAAACATATATAACAAAATTGGTACAGCATATAATATGGTGCCTAAGACTTTTGCACAGTACTGTACAGGTATGACAGCCAGAACATGAACTTTTTCAAACAGCGCTCGTTTACTTGCCACAATCTGCTCTTGTTTACCTGCAGATGATTAAACTTCAAGCTGCTATAAAGTACGGAGAAGAAGACTTTCCAGCAGCGATGGTGAGGTCATGGTTTTAAGGGAACAAATTCAATATAACAACAATATGGTCTGTCAAAATTTGTTTTATTCCTTCTTTTACAAAATAGATTTTAAAGAACAGTGCAATGTTTGATTTTTCCCAATGTTTCATCTGTAAGAAGGTTTAGTGTTATAGCTAGTGTTTGTGTAAAAGCATCATAAAAATCATCTGATCATAGCGGGTCTCGGCAAATACTACCTCAGACGAACGACAACATAGAGCTTTTTTCACTGCACCATGTTATTTATAGTTATTATATAGATATATAGATAGTTATTTAACAAAAATGAAGCCATGTTTGCTGGTCAGGAGGATTAAAGTGTATGTTAACACAACGCCAAGCGGGAAAGATATTTTTTTTAATGGTCTTAGAGCAACAATTGTTGCTGCACTTTAATCTAGAAAAGGTTATAAAACAATTTCTAAAGAATTAGGAGTTTATTGCATTACAATGAGAAAAATTCTTCACAAGTGAAGAGCATTCAAGACAGTTGCTGATCTTCCTAGGAGTGGACCTCCCTACAGGAGCTACATCTCAGACCCTACAGGCCTCACTGAGCATGTTGAATATTAAAGTCCATGAGACAGCACAATTAGAAGAAGACTGAACAAATACAGTTTGTCTGGAAGGAATTCCAGGAGAAAGCCTCCTCTGTCTAAAATGAACATGGAAGCACGACTGAGGTTCACAAAGCTGCATCTGAACAAACCATGCATTTTGTGGAGTTATTTGGCCTTAATGTGGAGTGGAGTTATTTGGCCTTAATGCTCAGCACCAGGTTTGCAAAAACTAAACAGCATTTCAGCAGAAACACCTCATACCCACTGTCAAGCACAGCAGTGGAGGGGTGATGATTTGGGCTTGTTTTTTTTTTTCAGCAACAGGACGTGGGGACCAGACTGTTCTAGAGCTAGATGTGAGGCCATCCGTCTGACAGCTAAAGCTTGTGCGAAATTGGGTCATGCCACAGGACAATGATCTGAAGCTCACCAGTAAATCAACATCAGAATGGCTGAAAAATAAAAGTGTTAAGTTTTTTGCAATGGCCCAGTCAAAGTCCAGAGTATAGAAAAGAATCAGCTTCCTATAAGATAATAATTTTTTTTTTTTTAGCTGTATTTAATCAGTGCAACTTTTAACGTCCAAGTGAAAGATTTAACCCATTGAGAAGTTGATTAGCTTCACTTACAGTGATTGACTTACAAGCTATTTTCCAAATCAGTGACTCTGTTTTGTAACTTTGTAGTTTTTTTCCAGACGTTAGTGTTATATCTTTTACATAGATGTTGAAAGTTGCACTAAGCAAATACAGATGAATAAAACTAAATCTGTGTCAAGCTGCATGTTATTCGTTTGATGGTGTACTTGCCTAATATTGAGACCTAATTTTAAAGTTTTTACACAAAAAAAAAAGAATTACATTTTTCAGATGCCTGTATTTTCCATTTCACCGTAAGATGTTATCATACGTTAATGTTGTCTCAGCTCTTACTGCTTACTAACCAGTGCTTGTGGCTGGAAGTGGCTGATTTTTGGCAAAAATAAAAATGGTTTCAGGCTCTGGTGGAGCAGTTGCCTGCGGACGACCCCGATACCGAAGTGGATCAAGGCTGCCTGCTGTATAAGCTCGGAGAACATGAGAAGGCCTGCTCCAAGTTTACAGGCGCCATGCAAGTGCTGGGATACCAGCCAGGTGAATAAAGCAGGGCTCTCTCTCTCTTTCTCTCTCTCTCTCTCTCTCTCTCTCTCTCTCTCTCTCTTTCTAACACCACCATCACTTTTATTTGCTAGGCTGAACAAACTTACATAGTAAAGATATACAGTATTGTGTGTATATCACTCTGTGCTATGATGTTGTAGGACAGTTTTCTACAGAAAAGTGGGGTGCTGAAGCAGTGACGAAGAGTTCCTGCTACCAGCAGAAAGTTGATTGATCATTCTTTCCCCTAAACTTCTGAATAGTTTTTATGTTTCTGATACTACAGCTATAAGATTAAAGAAAGAAATGCTAGACTTTGTCCATTTATAATCATGTTTAACACTGATGAATATCTATGAATCGAGTAAGTCCTGTGTTATTGCAGCTAAACGCAGTCGTTCCTGTCTTGTAAAGCATTGGAAAAGTTAAAGTAACAGCTTCAACCCTTAAAACTCAAATGACACAAATCCCTGCCAGCAAAAACCACAAAAAAAAACCTGCTTATACAAAAGTCCTCCTGTTGTGTTGATGGGGGGGGGCTTCAGATCAAACGTTTGGTGCATTTGGGTTTTCAGACGTCTCAGTTAAAACTTAAGTTGTCATTACTTTTAAAATGACGTGACAAAAATGTTGAACTCGTATCATTTTTTTAAATGAGTGATCATGTGTATCTGTGGTATTTCTTTGCTTTTTTATTGTTGGCTTAGTCATTTTTCTATAAATGTATACAAACCTATAAAAAATATTAGTTCACTTCATTATGTTGCCTAGGTTGTGCTGAAAATCTTTGCACAAACCTGACCCCTATATATATTAAAACATAGTTATGCAAAAAAAGTCTAACAATGCCAATGAAAAATAAAATTTAACTGGTCCCAGATCAGATCTAATTATTTGCAATAACAGAACAGCCTAATTTTTTTCTTGATTTCTTCCACAACACTACAAAGTCATGTGTCAATAATAAAAGTTTTATATTTTAATGAATGCCACATTGGACTTTTTATCTCTTTACAGTTACACTATAGACTCCTTGCATTAATGTTAAATACATAATGTTAAACAGACCAAATCAAAGACTGCACAAGTGTTTCATTTGCCTTTCCTGTCTGTTGTTTCTTGCGTTACTATGGAAACGTAACATGTTAGAACAAACAGATTAATATTAGCCAGGGATTTACAGCCAGACTTACTTTCTGACCAATCAGAATCTAGAACTCAACAGAGCTTTGGTATAACAGGCTATATATAAAATAATAATAATAATAATAACAATAATAAAATGCACCTATATTAGGCAATAATTAAATTTAAACTATTCATATAGTAATCATGTGGAAGTGAAATGTAACACAATGTCTTGTAAATGTAAGATCTGTCTTCATCTTTTCTTTCTAAACTTTTGCACTCAAATGTACTGTATAATTTAAGCTGTAAGTGACACTAAACAGTGGTATTTAATAGTATGTTTAGACATATTTTCTCCATGAGGGAATCCAGTTTTATATATACTCAGGAAAAAAAGAAACGTCCCTTTTTCAGGACTGTGGATTTCAACAATAATGTCGTAAAAATCCAAATAACTTTACAGATTTTCATTGTAAATGGTTTAAACAATGTTTTCCATGCATGTTCAATTAACCATAATCAATTAATTAACATGCACCTGTGGAATGGTCGTTAAGGCCTTAACAGCTTACAGCGTTCTAAAAACGCAGAAAACTAAAAACACTTGTCTACCGACTGTGAAAAACACCAAAAGAAAGATGCCCAGGGTCCCTGCTCATCTGCGTGAACGTGCATTAGGCATGCTGCAGGGAGGCATGAGGACTGCTGATGTGGCTAGGGCGATAAATCGCCATGTCCGCACCGTGAGACGCCTAAGATGGCGCTACAGGGTGACAGAAAGGACATCTGATCATTCTCGCAGTGGAAGACCACGTGTAACAACACCTGCACGGGATCGGTACATCCGAATATCACACCTGCGTGACAGGTACAGGATGGCCACAACAACTGCCCGAGTCACACCAGGAACACACAATCCCTCCATCAGTGCTCAGACTGTCCGCAATAGGCAGTCCATGAGGAGGAGATGCACTGCAGTACTTCAAGCAGCTGGTGGCCACACCAGATACTGACTGGTACTTTTGATTTTGAGCCTCCCTTCATTCAGGGACACATTGTAAAACATTTTTAGTTTATGTCTTATGGTGTTGACTCTTTTAATGTTCATACAAATATTTACACATTAAGTTTACTGAAAGTAAAAACAGTTGAAAGTCAGAGGACGTTTCTTTTTTTGCTGAGTATATATTTCCATACGAACAGGAAAAAGTGATACGTTTATGAAATGGTGTGTTTATACTGGCTGGACGAGCCGGCGGTCCTCAGGGTAGTCGTTTAGTATTTTTATGGATGTGGTTGTGGTAGGAGGGGTTCTGCATCCTTCACTGGCTCACGTGTGTTTTTCCCATTTCAGATTTGGCCTACAACATCGCTCTGTGTCACTACAGCCTCAAGCAGTACGCCGCAGCCCTCAAGTACATCCGGGAGATCATCGAGCGTGGGATAAGGGAGCACCCAGGTTTATATTCGCTCACCACCGCTCTTCTTCTACATGGGTGTAACCTTTATTTTCTGTTCCAACATGAAGCTCTGGTCTTGGCTCTGCATCTCGAATGAAATAATTTTTCCAAAAACGAGCTTGGTGTAGATTTTTATTTTTGAGATGATATTCAGGTCAAATTACCGGCGAAGAAAAACGCGATTTCAGTTCCAGATTGTGGGGATGTTTTGATTTCCATAATTGGTGCCTGTATGACCAATAATAAAGTTGGAGACAAATAATTCGATTATTTATTTATTTATTTTGGAACGAGCCAGTGGTGGTGTGTGACGTGATACGTGCAGGGAATCCAGTCATCAAAATTCTGAATCAGTTGGGGTTTATGGAGGAGCTTGTGTTGTAGTCCCAGTAAATGTGAATTACAACAAGCAATGTGTGAGGTGAGGCAATGCATGGATGAGATTGGCACCAGTTTCCGGGGTAAGGGATGGGTGGCAACAAAGTAACATGACTTAGAGACACTGTTAACATAGGATTCAAAAGTCAGGATACTGTCTAAGCCGTCAGGAACAGGCAGAGAGTACTGGCTACCTAGTATACCAGTAGAAATTAAAGTATCTTAATCGTGTGTACTGTACTCAGTTGTAAGGAATTTACCGGTTTAAAATTACTGAAAGTTAGTTTTAAAGACAAAAACAAAGAAAAAGAGGTTGGGGCAGTCGTAGTGGCAGCTGACCTCAGCAATACTTTTATTGCATAGGATACTGTGTATGACTGTGTAAAAATAAAATTTAAAGTTGGCTCTCAAGTTTTTAACCTGTGAAGATGGAGAAACTGTGGACCCATCAAGGCAAACTGTTTTAAAAGAGGAAAGAGTAGATTTTAAATCTATAACGAGAACATCTGTGCAGAAAAAACATGTTTTCTTTATGAAGACAGTGAACATACAGTACGAGAGTAAAAAAGCATGGTCATAACAGTAAAAACGATTACTGAATTTCCTAAAAATGTTACCAAGAAGCAGAAGATAGATTATAAACAAAAGAGGGCCTATGACGGAGCCTTGAGGAGCCTGAAATGTTTCAAAATACAGACTGAAATGTCTCCAAAACGCCAGCATGAGCATGTGTAGAAACTGCTTTGTCCAGGACTCTGGATTATAGTCCATGTCCTATATCTTAAGGATCCGAAATATTGCAGCTATTTTATAAGATGACAGAAAAAGGCTGGAGCTAAGAAATGAGTGTATAATGCAAGTTATAAGTAAGGAGAAGAAGGGGACACTGGATTTTACCAGAGTTGGTATGGGATAGAGCTGACACGTTAAAGATTTGATAGAATTTACATTTCAGTTTTAAAAGGAAGCTTAAAAGTAGTGAGAAGATTGCAGTGGGGATTGGTAGAAACCTTGTAGCAGGAACTATATAAAGTATTTGTTAAAGAGCCTAACTGCTGAAGGATATCAATAATTTCCACATTGAGCAGTGACGTGGGAGTGTGTCTGAAGATGTCAGGATGATATTAACAGTGTAAAACAAGGCTTTTGTGTCACCTTTAACTGACTTTATTACTTTTTTTATAATAAGCAGAACCTGGCTCGTTATAAGGAGCACACTGAAAGAAAATTGTGTACTGTAAGGTTTATACTGTTCTTTTTTTTTTTTTTTATGCTCAGAACTCGGCGTCGGCATGACGACCGAAGGGATTGAAGTAAAAAGCGTGGGAAACACACTGGTGCTGCATGAAACGGCCTTGATCGAAGCTTTTAACCTGAAAGCAGCCATCGAATATCAGCTAAAGAAGTGTAAGTACAAATGGCAGAGAACAAAAAACAAAGACAGCTCAGTTCTTGCATTCTTAATTCTGATTGGTCAGGTGGAACGAAGTTTCATAAGGGTATGAAGTGTAGCCTTATGTAACAGCAGATTTGGTGATCAATTATCAACTTGTTGCTTAACGAATCTAAACGACCTCGGGTGCAGGCCTGGGCTTTACTTCTCCGTTAGAAAATATGCAGCTTGTGAATAAAAGAAAGGAATCTGTACCACTAGCTTTGTCCTGTTCTTGCCCTCTGCAGATGATGATGCTCAGGAAGCGCTGACTGATATGCCACCCAGATCAGAAGAGGTACTTGTCATTTGTTCCCCCCCCCTCCCCCCACCACACACTCTGTAGCATGTGTATGTGTGCGTGCTTGTGTGTGTGTGTAGGCGTGTGGTGTTTTTTGACCTCTGTCTCCATGACGGCCTCGAATAACTTTGCATGTTGAACTTGTCTTTGCAAGCAGAAGCTGTCAGATGCCACATGCCTGTCAGCAGAGATTTCTTTTTCTCTCTCTTTTTTTTTCCCCCAAGCAGGCATGCTTGCTCATGTAAGCGACCTTTTTTCTGAGTTCATCACTGAACCTTTTTCTTTTTCAAGTCAATGGTTCGAGTTGAAGGTTTTACATCCTGATTGCTGTGGAATGATGATCCTTTGTGACACTGATGGGAGTTTAAGGCTCATTGGTTGTGGATAACAAACACACACGCATTAACACACACACACACGCATGCGCGCACGCACTGGCCTGTAAAAAAAACGATGAAACGCTGCAGGGACATGCTTCTTTTCTGGCACCTGGGGAGAAACAATAAACCCAAACCCCGGCCCCCGCTCGTTCCAGCCCTGCAGGAGACGTGGTTCAGACTCGAGGGGGTTCTGAGACGTGTCTAGCCGAGTTAGACCCAAGAAAATCACCAGATTGAAACATGAGCACAAAGTGTTTATCTGTTTACAGTGAATATTTTGAAGGTTTATTATAGAGATGCGTCTGTGCAGAAGAGCTGAGTGGATTGGAAATTGAAGTGTTTCACTGTTTGCTTCCCTCTAGTGACAACCAGCGATAGAGTTGGATGTGTTTATTACAGACACAACTAAGGTTTCTCTCTGGGATTTTTCATGAAGATTCTTACAGAGCAGCATGTTTAATATTTATATTTATCTTTGAAAATGCTGAATTTAGCTTTCGTGACACTCAAATATAGGACCATTTGGACCTGATTCCCACAGATAAGAAAGCACAAGGACCCACAAAACCATTTTGACATGTAAAATAAAGATAACACTGCATATATCTTTTTTACCTTTATGCTATGTATATAAAAAAAACTAGTGTGTTGCATTTAGAGAAAACGAAATTCTAGTTCTGCATGCAACAAAACATTTTGAAATATATATATGTTCAAATGTAGACGCTGGGTTGAAGGTTAATTTCAAATACAATACTGAGAATGTCTATTTGAATTCTCCTTGTATTTCTAAAATAAAAAGCCAAGCTTAAATTGTCCACCTACAGCAAATCAAAAATGCAGTAATGTTACAAGATCACCATAATTTTCAAATTTAAAATTACATTTAGGGATTAAAGATGCGACTCCGGTGCCGCGGTTTACCGACCCCTGTACTATACAAAACAAATGTTTTAAGAATTAAAAATAAATTAATTAATGAATAAATCCCATTATGTTTCATGCAAAAAATTAATTAAAAAAATCAGCCTGCATTTGTTTTAGGAAATTTGTTACATACAGTATAAAAACAGTGTATTAAATTATAGGGATGTTCCGATACAATATTTTCACAATACCTAGACACTGATTCGATTTGTATTGTGATTCCATAAATATCACAATTTTTGTGATTAATAATTCAGTATTTATTTATTTTTTTTTAGATTTTGTCACAGTTATAAACAAACTTGGTAAATAATTTGCTCATACCACACAGCATACTGTGCTGCCTGTAAATGTGTAGGATTATAGAGTAAATGCATTGTTTTCTCATCTCAAATGCAAAAATAATAATTAAAACAATCTATAGCGAGGAATGAATCCCCACACAAAAAAATTGTGATAAATAACTGAATCTATTTTTTTTAATCTCTATTAAACTATATATGCATAAATTTTATATATTAACATGTAAAAAAAAACTTTGCTGAAAAATACATTTGACGAACAAGACCTACTTTGCTTGATTTGAGGAATATTGTTTATAGAAATTTTTAAAATAAATATATCCCATGTTTGGTTCAAATAAAAACGGGTTTAAAAAATATGAAACATATTATACATAAAATATACAGTTTATAACTACGAGTTTATCAGAAATTTATTTTCAGAAATATTTTCTTCGTGTTAAAATATTAAACTATTAAGTGTTAAAATATTCGTATGAAGAATTATTTAAGAATTTGGCCCTGTAATTTAAAAAAAAAAAATAATAATCCTTTAAAAAAACCATTGAACATTTTTACCTTGTCCACAGCTGGATTAGAGCTATCAGCTTTGCTTCTTTTTTTTTATTTGTAGTTTCTGTGTGAGTGGTTATGATCATTAAATTCAGTTCAACATTACACACCGCTGCTGTGATGTTCTCCAGGGAACATTTCTCATTATATTTTTATAGGAGATTGTTTAAAAAGTGATATCAGATTAAGACCTTAGTAACGTCATCAACTAATCATTTGTATCCTTTACGTTAGAATTACCGCATTGTTTTTGCGATCGCAGGAGCTCGACCCCGTCACACTTCACAACCAGGCCCTCATGAACATGGACACCAAGCCGACAGAAGGCTTCGAGAAGCTGGCGTTCCTCCTGCAGCAGAGCCCTTTCCCTCCCTCCACCTTCGGCAATCTGCTCCTGCTCTACTGCAAATATGAGGTGCGACCCCTTCGAAGATTTTCGCTTTAATAATTCACACCAGTTGTTTATTGCTTTCTCCATGAGATGAATTATGCATGGTTGTGTAAGAGCATGAAGAAACCCCACACAGAGCTGTAATATCTCTCTGCTGTGAGTACGAGCATGTGCTGGGTTTCAATGTCTTGGTGTTTTTTTTTTTTCCTCGCAGTACTTCGACATGGCTGCTGATGTGATGGCTGAAAACGCACACCTCACCTACAAGTTCCTGTCTCCAGTAAGAAAACGGTTTTGTAGCTCTGTGAACTGGGCAAGGGGAGATCCTGAATACTGTAAATATTAGTCGGTGCTAATAATGCAGAATTCATACGTCATATTTAACGACTAATTGTGAGTGTGCTGCGTTTGTTTTTTTCTTGTGTTCAGTACCTGTACGAGTTTCTGGACGCCATGTTGACGAGTCAAACCGCTCCCGAGGAGGTAACACCCATCCTCATCACTATAGCTGAAGTCAAACAACACACTGAAATATCCTGAATACAGGCTTAAGACATGTTCTTAGTGGATGAAATATTTTCAATAATTCAAATAAATGTAAGTAATAATAATAAATATAGTTTCAAGCAATGATGAGGGGGCCCAAGCACCATGCACCATCGGCACCCGGACACACCAGAAGGACAGTGGGCACAGTGGTCATATCTATTTAAAGGGAACATACCAATATCATTGGCAGAATTTTAATAATAGGGGGAATTTTGACCTGCATGAGAATGGACTTTGTTAATCTATCTCTTGTATGTCTTTACTTTCCTAAAATATTTCTTTTTCGGTTCCGAAAAAGTATATATCAGAGATCCCCTGAATATAGATTTTTTTCATGAATTTCTTTCTTAACTCTACTCTTGTAGAAAAAAATAGGACTGAGTTGTTTCTAGTGCTTTGCAGCAGTGAAAGGTGACTAAGCACAGTTTAGTTAGTTACTGTACTTTTTTTTAACATATCTGTACTTTGCTTAGCGAATATGTTTTATGTTTACTGCATCCTACAGCAAATATCTGTAGTTTCACTGCAGTTCTGCATGGTGTAGGGTTACATAACAAGAATGCAATGTAATATTTAAAACAGAAACCTGCTGGCTGTTGTGCATTAATTGGATGATTTTAATTTCTAAAATTAATAATTAATAGTTACTAAAATTTTTAAAATTTAGACTTTGGATTAGTTTCTTGGACCCCTAAATATAACATCATGATAATAGTAGCCTGGGTTCAAGCCTGGGTTCTGTGTTACAGTACTTATGAACCTTTGCTTGTTCATGTTCTTTTAAGTCATCATCAAGAAATGTTCTGTTATTAAATAAAACGTGTTTAGCTTGTTTTATCAAACCTGGAGCTTTGTGTACCTTCTTCTACGTCTTCTCCAGGCGTTTCGGAAGCTAGACGATATGGCAGGAAAACTGACGGAGCGGTTACGGAAGGTCACCAATCTGGTAACTTTTTTTTTTTTTCACTTATATGATGATATGATATAAGTTTGCTATTTGTATAAAATAAAACTCTTGGAGGTGTGCTGTAACTGGAAAATAATAAATGACATGAACACCGCATGTGAACGCCACAAATTTGATTAAGTTCCAAACAGTCACAGTGTGTTTTTTTTTTTTTTTAAACCCTCTTATACCAAATTGTAAAGCAATTGTAGACATTTATATATTTTTTCTGTAGTTACATTAAACTTTACAATAGTTGTTTCTCCATTGTTTTCTGTCTTATATTAATAATAATATTAATTAAACAAAAAAATGACTTGTATAATAACTTATAAAAAGCCATTTTGTGGTTGAAGGTTCAGGAGTCACGGCGTTCACGGGACGACGAAGGTCTAAAAAAAGCAGTGGAAGATTACGATCAGCTTCTCGAGGAGTACGTGTTTAGACTTTACATTGCTACTTGATACTAAAACCTAGCTACAGTGGATGGGACCCTGAGCTGATGAGTTTTTTGTTTTGGCAGGTACGTCCCTGTGCTGATGGCGCAGACGAAGATTTACTGGAACCGCGAGAACTACAACATGGTGGAGAAGATTTTCCGCAAGTCAGTGGAGTTCTGCAACGAACACGACACGTGGAAGCTGAACGTCGCACACGTGCTCTTCATGCAGGAGAACAAATACAAAGAGGCGATCGGATTCTACGAGCCCATCGTAAAGAAACACTACGATAATGTAAGCGCAGCGAGATCAGGAAGAGTTGAGGTGCATGAGACTGTTTGAGAAGATGCATCTCAGGGGGCTATTAGGGGCTGTCTGAGTGTTCTTCTTATAAACATAAAATAATAATAATTATATATATATATATAGAGAGAGAGAGACAGAGACAAAGACTTTTATGTAAAATCATTAAGAAAAGGTTCTTCTGGTGCAGAATATAAGGAAAAATATGACCTTGTAAAAATTATAATATATTTTTATATAAATTTTATATAATATATAATATATAATTATATATATATAATTATAAACTGTAGTTTAGTTTTGTGCTTTCTGTTTTCATTTAGCTTTTTTAATCCTTTTTTTTACATAATTTTTAGGAAGTTAAAATTAATATGTAGAGGGTCCCATTCATCTTTTCTTCTATTTTTGCTTTTTATTTTACTTTTTTTCCATAATAATAATAATAATTCTGCAATAGCTTATTTAAATACATAAAATATTTAATGTCCCATTTAAGTAATTTAACCTTTTTGTTTTTTATTTCTCAAAATTCTGGTTTACTTTTGGTTTTCACTTTTCTCTTTTTTTCATTTCCATAAAAATTTTTTAATCAAAATTCTCTAAAATATTTTCAGGCACAAAATATATTTTAATGACATAAAAAAAAAAAAAAATATATATATATATATATATATATATATATATATATATATACACACAGTATATAAACTCTGTCATCTGCGGCATAAACATAAACAAGTTAATTTATAATATTTTTAACAAAAAATGTTTAGAAAAGGGAAGTTTTAATGTCTCAAGTTCTTAATATTTAATCCATTTTTCTGTCCTGCACATGAGGTTGAGTCAATTTAAAACCTTACATTAAAAACTTGCATTGGTTTTCTTGCACAAAGGTGTCACTAAATGACATCGGCCTTCGAATTAAAGTCCATTTCATTGTGTGTGATTGTTCCAGTGATTTATTTTCTCTAGGTTATAAAACTCTAATTATTAAAATATAGATTAAATTCAAATTTATTTTGCCACTTAAAGGTTTTCATTTGACTCACCCTGATCTATTTGCACACTTAGCAGTTACATTTAAGAATTTGCATTAACAGGAGATTGGACGTCCCCAGGTGTAGGATTGGAATTGAACCTGTGTTTGTGTGTTTTTCACTCACTAGCTGGAACAGTGTAACATTCAGGAGTGTCCCTGCAAAAGAAAGCCTTCGGTAAAGCGCGTGCTAGCATGTCAAAGTCTGACTGCATGGGACGTTCAGTGTGGTGTTGGAAGTTTGCCGTGTCCTTATGGATGGCGTTTGATTGTGTTTTCTCTGTCCTCGTCCTCTGACTGAATAAAAAGACATGTTTTGTTTTTTTGTTTTTTTTTTAAATCTAACAGATCCTTAATGTGAGCGCGATCGTTCTGGCTAACCTGTGTGTGTCGTACATCATGACGAGCCAAAACGAAGAGGTAAGAACTGTTTGTTTTATTAGCGTCTGCTGTGTTGTGAGCTAAAGATAATGAAAGACATTTTTTTTAACATTTTTTTTTTATTATTTATGTACCATTCACACATTTAAAAAAAAAATTGCAGCTCAAAGTCATTTACAGTGAAATAATACAAAAGGTAAAAAAAAAAAATGTTATAGTGAAAATGCAATAAATAATAGCAGAAGATATACAGAATATAGTAAATTTATAAAAATGGAATTAAGTTTAATGTAAAGTGTAAAAGTGAGAAAAATAAGTAATATTCCATGCTAAAATACTAAATTAGAGAAAAAATACAGATAAATATGAAGCAACAAATGGTAGGGAAAATGGGGGAAAAGTTACAATTTTGAATAATAATGTAAAGTATTGTGTAATTTTTAAAATGGTGGGTGTAAAAAATGTTAGTAGAGACAGAAAATTTAAAATACAAAAGATCATTAAAATGTCCAACAAATAGAATGGACTATAAAAATAATTACTGGTCGAACTAAGCAAAATATTTAATAAAAGCTACTTAAATACTACAGTGTATAACAGTTTTTACTGTTTGTTTTTTCGGTGCGTTCCAGATCTTCAGTTCATAAAGACAATACTTATAATTTGCATCACCATTTGTTTTAGGTCTCTTATGTAAAATAGGACATATTCATTATTGGATTATAATAATCCTCGAAATGACAAAAATTCTAATTCTAACCCAGACGGATCAGTCTGCATCACTGTTGTACAGCTTCCACAGCTTCGGAATTTTTTCTTGTCTGTTTAATAAAAATCATTTTCGAGGGGTGGCAATAATTCTTGACGGTTGTGTCTCAAAAGGCAGAGGAGCTGATGAGGAAAATCGAGAAAGAGGAAGAACAGATCTCGTACAACGACCCTGACAAGAAGGTGTTTCACCTGTGCATCGTCAACCTGGTGATCGGGTAACACGTCTCGTTCGTATTATATCAGAGAATAAAGCTGCCACGTGTGAAAGTTTAATAGCTAGTAAAAATCAGCAGTATTGACATACAGTAGGTCTGCCTAGCTGGCTTTGTTGTTTTTTTTTTGTTTTTTTTTTAGTATATATATACATATATATATATATATATATATATATATATATATATATATATATATATATAAAATAATAAATAATAATATAATTATTAAATAATAACAAAATAAAAATACATACAGGCAGACGGTATGCCTTTCTGTGCTTTGACTCCGCCCATCATCTTTGTTTGCTTTAAAGAAAGCAACATAATACAGAACAATAAACATTAGTTAACAAAAATAAGGCAAAACATTTAATAAATACTTCACCATACTGTTTGATGTCATAACAGTTCATGCATGCTCATGCTATGTCTAACTGTATGTTCTGGGGGCGGGGCTTTATGTACATGAGAGTAAACAAAAAAAATATTTGAATGTTGTTGTAATGCATCTACCTCACCACTAGAGGTCAAGTCTTGACTTTTAAAGGATGACTCAGGAGGAATAACCATCAGTTGGTTCATATTTGTATGTGATGTTAATACACGTTGTTCCATGTCATTTGAACCCACGCTCTTGTCCCTGCAGGACCCTTTACTGCGCTAAAGGAAACTACGACTTCGGTATTTCTCGCGTGATCAAGAGCTTGGAGCCGTACAACAAGAAGGTGCTGCGCATTTAACCTCTTTCTCTTTTTTTTCTCCAAATATTTCCTCCTCGTCCTCCAGTGTTCAGCGCTCGCATAAGCCCTCTCTATTTATTATTACTGTGGCCAAACGGAAGAGCACTCGGCCACAAGCAGCTGAACAAACACCATCCTTCCGTTCTCAGAGCCGTGCTGAGATAAACGCGCACTCATGAGCGTAGTTCTGTCCCTGTGCGAGTGAGAGACACTTCTTTTCACAAGATCTCTGTTGTCTAATTTATAAATTACACAATAACTGGCTAAGACTGCTGAGCTTGTTTCATGTAATCGATCAGTGTCTTTATTTCTTGAAAGGAACCCCTCAGGTTTTGGGGACCACAAGAACGCTTAGAATATACTGTAGAGTTCTTTATCCTGGTGTCTCATTTAACAGATTAGATTTGAATTTAACAACAGTATGAAGACTGTGATCGTAATACTTTAGGAGCTAATCCGTGCCGTGTGGCCTAAATTTCAGCTCGGAACAGACACGTGGTTCTACATTAAGAGGTGCTTCCTGTCCTTGTTGGAGAACATGGCCAAGCACATGATCATGCTGAGGGACACCGTCGTGCAGGACTGCGTCCAGTTCCTGGAACACTGCGAGTGTAAGTGTATATTAAAAACATTTTAAATGATTGTTCACATAAACCAACCCAGTCCACTGTATATTTATGTGTAGGACAATAATTAAAGAATTATAAGAATAATAGTTTTTAGATTTGAAGAAGCAGAGTTCACTTCACCGCCTCAATTAGGTGGATTAATTTTTTCAAAGACAGAAAATCCTGAAGTTTCTTATTTACCAGTCAAATTATTTAAAATTAGTTTGTGCACAAGTGAGTCGTTACTATAGAAACAACGATGCATTTAAACAAGCGTGTCGATAAAACCATTGTCAGACCGAGCAGAATGAAGAATTCCGAAATGATCCTGATGTTCTGTTCAGGAAGGCTAATGATAACGCTTGCTTTCTCCTCTCAGTGTACGGGAAGGACGTCCCGGCCGTCATCGAGCAGCCTCTGGAGGAGGAACATGCGCACATCGGGAAAAACACGGTCACCTACGAGGCTCGCATGCTGAAGGCTCTGTTCTATGAAGTCATCGGATGGAACGACTAGCGGCTCCTCCTGAACGCATCCCGGCTCGGGGTTTCAATAACAGCACGCGTTTAGAAGAGGGTTTTTTTCTAGTATCTTGTAAAAAAACACTGTGTAAAATGGTTTGTCTAAAGAAAAGAGGAATATTCTTCTAATTCTACATTTATTTATCATTTCTTTGCATAAAAAAAATAATGTTTTCTCTTACAATTCTCAACATTATCATCCTCTTTATAATAATATCACAAGAAAAATATTTACTGTTAGATAAAAAAAATAAATATGGTGGGTTTTTTTTCTACAGAATAAACCCATGCTTGTTTTTACTGAATGTATTAATTTGTTACAGCGGAACTTTGGATTGCGAGTACCTTGGTCTACGAGTGTTTCAAGTGTAAATTTTAATTCGGTAAACAAGTGAGGTCTTGAAATACGAGCAGAATTGTGGGTAATCGTCTCCCATGCTCGGTCTCAGTGCGTGTACGTCACTTGTATAGTCATCATTCGGCGTGCGCGTGTGTACTGTTTACTATAACACTTTGTGTGTGTAAGTGTATGTGTGTGTAGAAATCATCCTACAGAGTAGTCCCCTTTCTCTTCCTCTCCTCTCTCTTAAGTGAGAGCCACAATTACTTCTTTCAATTCTTTCAATTACTTTTACTTCAGCCACAATTCTTTTTAAAGGTAAAGTGCAGGTTAATTTGTTTTATTTTTACTTTTTATTTTGTATTAATTATTTTTCTATAAATCTTTTTGGGATGTGGACCAAAAAAAAAAGTTACTTCTTATTTCTTATGGGGGAAAATTCACTTTGATATACAAGTGTTTTGGTATACAAGCGCACTTCCAGAATTATGCTCGCAATCCAAGGTTTAACTGTATATTATAATGTATATGTATATATATTTTACACCAGTGGTCGTTTCGTAGTGTCTTGCTCAGAAAGGTAAAAGTTGAGGTATCCGCCCAGCGCACCCATGGCCACGCCCGTCGTGTGACTCGAGCATCCGTCTAAAACAAGACAGCGCTAATATTTAATTTACTGAAAGAAATAGTTTAAATAATTTGTTTTTTTAATAAAATTCATGTTTGTTAAAACAAAAGTAACAGAAAGATCTAAAAAGAAATTCTTCAAATGTGATTTTTAATTTTTTTTTTTACAGAATGTTGTTTTTTCCTGTTAATCATATTTAAAATTATTTCTGACATCCATAAATAAATAAAAAGACTTAATTTGTAGATTGCAACCGTAAACGTTATGACAATTTCCAATTTAAATCCCATCATTTACCTTTCAGTGTTTTCTCCCTCCTCTTCACGCGCTTGTGCGCCGCATCCAAATATTCCTCGAACATTTGCAAGTAGTCGTCTGATAGGAAAAGGAACACATTGACGCAGATTGTTTTGCTAATCTCTTTAGATCACTAAAGAGTTCAGCAAAGTTTAGATCAAAATTAGTTATTATTAGGTTTTATAATTAGACTCACCGTCTTTCCCGAAACAGCCCAGCTCCTTGTCCTGCCAAGTCAGAATGTGCTGCAGCCAGGCGGCTTTGTAAAAGTCAGAGAATCCAGCCAGCCCACAAAGGAGAACTGAAAAACAAACAAACAAACAAAGGAAAAAACTAAGGACTTTCCTTTACTAAAAAATAAAAAAGCATAACTTATCAAGCTACAAAGAAACCATACCGAGCATAAACTCCTCTGTCCTGAAAAAGACTAAACAAGTTTAACAACTTTAAAAGCACTGACACTGGAGACTCCTTCCATAAATATTAAATAAACCTGAATTAACAGAAAAAAATAAAACCAATAAGTATTTTTTCTTGTTTGATCTCAGGGGATAATTTCTTTTTTAAGGATGTGATAACTCCTTCCTCAATGCACCGCGTTCCGCGGATAAAGCAGCACTTTGGCATCGTCTCCTCAACTTCGAGTTCAGCAAGTGACATATAATCAATATGGCCGCTCACAACATGAACATTAAAGACAGCAGCACTTATTAATTTTAATGAATTATGTTGTATATGTACTACCTGGGGAAAAAGGGGAAAAAAGACTGCTGACTTCATCTTATTGCAGCATAACATTGCTGAGTCTAGACCTGAGCAACGGATCAACCCCAGATCATAACACTGTCTCCAGAGGCTTGTACATTGGACACTATACATAATGGGTGCATCACTTCATGTGCTTCCCTTCTTACCCTGACACGCCCATCGCTCTGTAATAGGCTCAATCTGGACTCATCAGGTCAATCCTTTTTCCATCACTCCAAAGTCCGATCTTTATGCTCCCAAGCAAACTGAAGGGTTTATTTTGATTAGTCTCACTAACAGCTGAACGAACCTTGTTATATGTAAGGTTTATACTACATTATGAGTGGCTACTAACTGTTCTCCATGAAGATATCTTGGATTTGCCCAGTGAAGCCCTTGGTGCTGATCTCCTGGTTGCTCCTCATCATGTTGGAGCAGAAAATCCTGTGATAGTGTTGTACTGTGATGTTAACTGGTAAGAGCTTCAACTCTCCATTCAGCATCCTGGTACACCCTTTCTAAAAATAATATTAATCATAATAATAAGCATAAATAATTGAGTGAAAATTTCGAATTGAGTAAATGGAATGTGTAATGGCTGGATGCACTGCTTCATTACCATCGTCCCGATCATGAAGTAGAGCAGCTGGTGGGACAAAGAGTAATGTGGACACCCGAATCGCGTCATGGTGTCCCTGCAGGCCTTCGTGACGATGCACGGCGTCCCATCGTCTTTCCTTCCGATTAAAACAGATGTGATTTCACAATCTTTACGTTTTCTTTTTGTTTTTTTGTCATTTTGAAAGTTTTGTTCTTACCAGGTTCCCAGAAGAAACGTCATGCACTTATCCCCGAGCTGCTCGTCGTAACACTCTACGGATCTCGGAGACGTGTACACCAGGGACGAGTCAGTGGAGGTCCATTCATGAGGCAAGGACCAGAAAGACGAGGATAAGACGGGTTCAAACTCTGTAGGAAAGTTGCAGGTCAAATGACTCAAAGTAAATACTCACACAGGTGGACGAGTGACTCAGATCAAATTAAATTCAGTTACATTTCATAAGCATGCTTGGGGTGATAAACCCATTACTAGACATTGAAGACTGTTCAAACTGTGTGTTTGAGACTGTTTTTTGCAGACATGACACACGATGGCTCCATAGTCTCACTGACCTGAACCCTGTTAACAATCTCTGGTGTGGGTTCAAGAGCGAAAACCTAAAAATATAAAGTAAAATACAGGAAGTCCCTGACTTACAAACTTTTGAGTTATGAATTTCCGCAGTTACAAATGGACGATGGTTCATTCATCAATGCAAACAAATTGCGGAAGTAGTTCATTTCTATTATACAAAAAATAGACACTGCAGTGTACCAGATATTTACAATTATAAACAATATTTTCAGTATGTAAGTGAACGTATAAAATGTCTAAAGTCCAGTATATTGTGTGTGTCGGCCTCACCGGTTTCAATGAATCAGTCCGGAAGCACGATGATAGAAAGTGGCTTTCCTGTAAAGCTGTGATGGTGAATAATCCTAATTTTGGGAAATCCTCAACAAAACAGAGTTTACAGTCTAATACAGTGAAAAACAGCTGACAAAATGTCATCTGGGATTCCCCTCGCGATTCAAAGGCACACAGACAACACTGTGTGATTTCTTTCTGTATGAGATTAATTTCCTTATGCGCGGTTATAGTTTTTGACCACTTAAAGGCAGTATGGGGAAAGCGGACAAAGATTAAGTCAAATGAATTACTATGCTTTACATTGTATTTCGCGTCGAAGGTATATAAGACTTAGTTTTTCCGACTTAAGAACTAATCTGACTTATAAATATGCTCCCGGAGCGGAACTCGTTCGTAAGTCGGGGAATAGCTGTACAATATAAAAATGCTAAAATTTTATTTCATGTTATTCTTTCTTCAGCAGATGATTCTCCAGATATTAAACTTGGGTAATTTTAACAAGCAAACGTTTTGTAGGAAGGAAAGAATAAAACTGTTTATGAGTAGAGCGGATAAGTTGACAGGATATCAAACCCACAGCAAACTGACAGAAACCTCCGCCCCCAGGATCTAAAGCAACTATAAAAAAATGTCTTATTCCTGAACTTTTTTTAATGACAAGATTAATTAACTGCAGCTCCATTTTCAGCAAGGACTTTTGTCTTTTGTCTTTTTTCTTACCTTTGTAGTATTTTGGATCCATCTCCTGAAGTGAAGTGACAGCAAGAGCCAGACTCTTGTCCAGTTTTTTGACCAGAGACAGGGCGATGGTGCGCTGAGAGAGGTTTAGAGAATCTGAATGGGTCTGAGATTTCGTGGCTTCCTGTAACTGGGCTGAAGGGGGAAAAAATGCAGAACTAATGCAGAATTTAACATGAAGGCAGGGTCTCAGAATGCAGCTTAATGCTCTGGGGGTTAGTGAATACGGCAGATACGGTGTTATACTGTAGTAAAAATATTTATGATAATGTAATAAGAAAAAAGGGACTTGTTAGGCGTTCAGTGTTATGCATAAGTGAAAATTTGTTTCTCAGATGTACAGAAACATAATATTAAGGATTTATTCATTTATTAAATAAAATAAAGCTAAAAGGAACTGTTCATAAAGTATGAATAAGATTTTGTGTAACCTGGTGAAAAAAAAATCTTAGTTCATGCAAAAATAAATAAATACATAAATAAATAGAAAACCCTGTGCAGGCATGTGTAATTCAGCTTTATCGCCATACATACTGTACTTGTAGAAGTTGTTATAACTCTATTCTGCACTGTGCATGCTTTTACAGCCTACTCAGACTTTTAAATTAATTGATTGATTGATTGATTGATTGATTGATTGATTGATTGATTGATTGATTTATGTGTTGAAGTGCTCACCTTGCAGGATGACATAACCCACCACACCGTCCAGATTTATGTTCCTGCTCTGCTGTTCAAAATAATTCACTCCTTTAGACACACTGTCCAAAATGTCATCTATAACCTCCTGCTGTGCCAAGCGCGCTCCCGCGACTATGAGAAGTGCCACGAGCGCGCGCATCTCCCCAAACATCAGTAATAATAATAATAATAATAATAATAATGAGTAATTGTTTCTTTATTCCTGATGCGCGTGAGCGGACCGCAGACTGTCCTAGGGTCTCGAGCTCCAGACTAAAGACAGAGGTTGCGGGGAGGTGGGCGTGGCTAAGGGGTACTTAGGTAGTTAAGGTCGGCCCTCTAGCGGTGAAGTAGGTGACGTACAACAACATTTTAGTTCTTTACAGAACGAATTCGCCTCCAGCATGTGCGTGTGTGAGTCGGTACGGCGGCCAGTAAGGGTCAGATAGAGCATAAATTTTTTTTTACTTTTAATTATGGACTGAATTTTTTTTTAATATCCCACTACAGTGTATCAATGTATAGGCTAAATTTAAAAAATAAGTGTAATGATAATGATCATAATAATAATAATAATCTGTCGATATTATTATATTAATATCCCAGTTCCAATGTTTTTATTTCAGTGTATAGGCTAAATATATAAATTAAAAAAACATGATTAGTAATATAATTTCTTCTTCTTCTTCTTCTTCTTATTATTATTATTATTAAAACAATGATTATGGGCTAAGTATTTAAATCCCAAATTTGCACAGTTTATTTTAATCTTTGGTTGTGGATTAAATATTTATTTAATAATCTCTGATTATGAACTTATTATCGCTCACTTATTATGTAATTAAATCTCTTATGTTTTTTATTTGAGGTGTTTTGAAAGATGTATGGATTCAAAACCCTAAATGATAGAATAATTAATATTTGTAGCTGTATTAGGGGAGTATTTTTTAACAACTCCTGATTTTGGACAAAAGGTTTTTTGGATTATAATTATGAGCTGAAGAATGTCACTTAACTTGTTTAGGTGTGTAATGTGTGTTTGATGTTAGGGGGCGGGGCCAAATCAAAACATGGACTGGATGCAAACTTTTTTAATATATATATAAAAAAACTTTACTTTAGTTAGAGCATACATAAAGCATATTAATTGGATATTATTTCCATACATGTATACTGTTATTATTACTGCCAGTTTCTTTAAAAAGACCCTTAAAAGGAGAGTGGTCTCTTTAAATCCTCCGCCACGTCACTCCTGACGTCACACACAGGAACAGGACGATGGCGGATGCCAATGCGGCGGTCCTGCTCGTGACCGTGTCGCTGGTCGTGCTGGGGCTCGTGGCCGGTCTGAGCTGGTCGTGGGCGCTGCTTCCGGTCGGCGTGGTGGTCTTCATTTTCATCCTGGCGCGCGGGCTGAAGTCACGCGACGAATTCGCTCACCTGAACGTGTGCGTGCTCGTGCTCGGGGACCTGGGACGCAGCCCGCGCATGCAGTATCACGCGCTGTCTCTCAGCAAGCACGGATACAATGTAACCTTTATCGGCTTCCTCGGTAAACATTAAAGAGACGCTGCTTTTATCTCTGCACTGCTTAAACATGTCATGATAGTATGACGTCATTGTCACGACTGTATTATTCTATACTCATTAAAGCTGCGCTCTGTAATTCATTGAAGTGTTTGTACAACTTTAATAATCATTTATCCTTAGAGATGAGGTCATCCACTATACTGTCACCGCACTACTGACTGCTGAGCTTCACTAATTTGCATTAGAACTCTATCATACTGTGTAAGATGCATTTTTATTCGTACCGTATCTTCATAAACAGAACCACTGTACATTTCTGCATGGACCGATGATCAAACTGGTCCTGTCTGAAGAGCCAAAAACCCATTTATGGAGCTGGAACTGATCTAACTCCAACTTTAATCCTATTCTCAAACTCAACAAAATAATCCAGCCTCTGAATCTCAGTTTAGCACACAGAAATGTTTGGTTTGCTCTCGCCGATGATCTACTACAATATTATTTTGTTTAATTTCCTAAGTGTAAATCAGCTCTCGTGCAAATAAGTTGCAAAGTACACAGTTTGAGATGCAGCTCCTGCCTATATGTGTAGATTCAGGCTGGAAATAAGCTTCTCCTTCAAGGCAAAACAACTATGCAGTTTTTTTTTTTACTTTTTTCCCAATTTTCTCCCTAATTTAGTCGTGTCCAATTCCTCCCTGTCACTAGGGGGCTCCCACATTAAGCTACTACTACTCAGTTGGAAAGGCCGAAGACTATCACGTGTTTCCTTCGAACCACGTGACGCCAGCCAACCGCATCTTTTCGAACTACTTGCTCACGCACCGTTGGGGGCGGCGTAACACACTCGGAGGACAGCGCTATCCGCTTCTCCCGCTTGTGTGAGCTCACAGACGCCCCTGATTGGCTGTAGAGCCGTGATTAATGTGGGAGTGTGAAGTACCTCTCATTCCCCGGCTCTGAGAAAGTCCAGCTAAATAGCTCTCTCTAGACGCCTGGCTGCAACAACTCTTCCTGATTTGAGAGATAAAAAAAAATACTTGTCTTTACAGGCACTAAACCTCATCAAGACATTCTTGAGGATGACCGGATCGAGATCCTTCCCATCTTGGAGCACAAAGGCCTCAGATGTAACATCAGCTCTTTTGAATTTCATATTGCTACATATATATTTACTGTCAAAAAAAAAAAAACATGCGTTTTGTTTAATCTTTCAGTTGGTCCTAAGATCCTCAGATACGTCACCAAGGTGATCTCTCAGTCCCTGCAGCTCCTCTACGTCTTAACGAAGCTGGACGATCAGGCCTTTATTCTTCTTCAGGTATTTTCCCGTCCCGTCCGATGCTGTGTCTGAAGTTGTGTTGAAGGTCGGTCTAGCTTCACAATTGCGTCCTCTGATCTAGAATCCTCCGGGACTGCCGAGCATCGCAGTGACGTGGCTGGCGAGTCGGCTGATAGGAGCTCAGTTCGTGATCGACTGGCACAATTACGGGTACTCCATCATGGCACTCAGTCATGGCGAGAATCATCCCATCGTCAGGGTGGCCAAATGGTACTGGAGACTTCTTACACAAGACCAAATTGACAATTATTTTATTTTTTATTCACTTTTTTTTTTTTTTTTTGATAGGTATGAACAATTTTTTGGCCGTTTCGCCGATCACAACCTGTGCGTCACTGACGCGATGAGACGTGATCTTCAGAAGAACTGGAACATTCGGTAAGCTTTTAACAAGATTTATTGTGATACAACAAAGTAAATATAAATAATCTACACTTGACACAAATTATAAATAAAACTCCACCTTCTTTTGATAACCAGCGCTACAAGGTCTGCATTTGCATACTGAAACCTGATTGGTTGTTTCATTTACTGATGCAATAACACCTTAATAAAAGAGTTCAGTTTTCTCAGCAAGGATTTAACCATAATAAAATCATTTTATGATTATTGTTTAATAATGTTTATTAAAATTGTAACTTAATTGTAAGTTCATTTAAAACCAATTTGAACTCACCTTGTAAGATTAATCAATTATCAAAATCTTGTATTTTTTTCCCTCTCTAGTGCATCAACCTTATACGACAAGCCGCCCTCAATATTCCGAGAAACGCCATTGAAGCTTCGCCACGAGCTCTTCATTCGTATGGCCAGCGCTTACCCACCATTCAGAGGGTGGTAAGGTTTTTCGTATTTTTTAATGGGACCTTTAAAGTGGCTGCACAGTTATTGTAAGTGAACCGATATAAAGAATGATTACATACGACACTCCTAGCTCTTGCTAGCTTGTTGCTTGATGTAGCGCCCTCTGGTGGCAGTACCCAGAAAATACAGTAACTCATGTAACAGATTTGTTAATTAGCAACGCTAATTCGGTACTTCCATTCGATAATGCTTATCATATTTTTTATTATTATTATTAATCGTAGTTCTGAAGGCAAGGAGGACACGGAGCTGACTGCATTCACGGAGCTAAACACTAAAACCGGGGAGGTGACGCCTGCACCCGGACGACCTGCTCTCCTGATCAGCAGCACCAGCTGGACCGGTCAGCACTGTATCACTGTCTTATACACGATTATATAAATATAGAATTTAATAAACAACAACACTAACGGTCTCATTCTGTTCGACAGAGGATGAAGATTTCTCCGTTCTTTTAAAAGCACTTAAAGGTTTGAGCTGAACTTTAACATTATCTGTACCATCTTATACACTTGAGAAAAAATAAAACAAAAAGCACGAAATGTGACATGTTCTCTTTCTGCAGATTATGAAGGGTTTGTAGAAGCAGGGGCCCGTCTTCCAGCGCTCGTCTGCGCCATCACAGGTTTCTGCTCTCGATATGTACGACATGAGATGATCTTCAGCGCTTAGATGTAATGTAGAGTGTGTTGATTGTATTTATTTTTTTGTTGTAACTCCAGGAAAAGGTCCCCAGAAGGAATATTATCAGAAGATCATCAACTCGAAAGAGTTCAGACACGTCAAGATCTGCACGCCGTGGATGGAAGCGGAGGATTATCCTGTTCTTCTGGGTGAGAGAGAGAGAGAGAGAGAGAGTTACTAACTAAACTAGCTATTGTTTAAGACTTCAGTAGTTGAACAAAACCTACATAGATAGAGCAACACTACAGCTAGAGCTTGGTTTTGGGTCGAGAGGGCATCAGAGGGATCGTTTCAGACCCCACACTTTCGTTGTGTAACTACTAGGGCTGTAATGGAGCACAAAACTCACGGATTAGTTCGTTGTTGTTTTTTCCCCCCCTTCAGATCAGACAAAAAAAAAATTAATAATGAATACACAATAATTGTTGAAATTGTAAATAATTGTTAGTTTTAAAAGATCACCACGTCAATATAATGATTTTACTTATTTTATTTTAATGACGTGGTGATCTTTTTTTTTTTTTTTTTATCATTAGCATCCAAAGGAAGAAAATCAGGAGTTATAGTTTTTATCTTTTTTTTAATACTTTTATCATCTTGATTTTTATCATAATGATTTTATTTAATGTATTTAATTATTAAATTTTATTTAAAAATGTAGTTTATTTTCTTTATAATGATTTTAATAAAAAAAAAAATTTTCATTTTAATAATGTGGCGATTTTTTTTTCGTTCCCTAGCACTCAAGGGAAGAAAATCGGGACTATAAAACCTTTATTTATAATTGCTTTACAATTTAGTTTTAGTACATTTATTGTTTGGACTGGATTTTATCCGAGTGCGCGGCACTGTGGCCCAGCACCTCCCGGATCCTGGGTTAGATTCCCACCTCGGGATTGTGGGTGTGGATTCTGCATGTTCTCCCTGTGTTTGGTGGGTTTCTTCCGGGTACTCCGATTTCCTCCCACAGTCCAAAGACATGCAGATTAGGCTAATTGATGTTCCTGAATTGCCCGTTGTGGGTGTGTGCGTGCGCCCTAGGATGGATTGACCCCCCCACCTTGTGTGCAACCCTGTACAGGATAAGCAGTATACCAGATGAATGAATGAAAACATATTTATCAGAGTGGGAGGAGTTTTATCACTGCATAGGGGGATTCTGCCAGTGTGAGCTGGCAACCCTGATTTATACAAAGAGTACAGAGTTTGAGCGAGGGGGAAAATACAATTACTTAATGTGCATGTGAGAGTTTGAGTGAGTGCAGACCTAATTGCTTAAATTTTATTTAATTTAAATTCGTTACACAACTCTATTAGTTAACTACGTATTAAGTCTTAACGTGATTGTATATCTTTGTTAAACACGTATCAGTTTGTAATTAACTACTTTATTGAAATGGTGTAACTAGGTAGATTATTACAGATGTTATTTATTTATACGCTTATTTATATTCGATCAAACGGCATGCTGGGTTCACAGGCTCGGCTGACCTCGGCGTCTGCTTGCACAAGTCCTCGAGCGGTCTGGACCTGCCCATGAAGGTGGTCGACATGTTCGGGTGTTGTCTTCCTGTCTGCGCGATACACTTCCAGTGGTGAGTCTCCTCTAACACAAACGAATGCAACGTTTTACCTCTACGTTGATTATTTTCCCTGAGTTTTATTCCTAATTGTTTTGTATGTCGTGTGTGATTGAAGTTTGGACGAGCTGGTGAGGCACGAGGAGAACGGCCTGATCTTCAAAGACTCGGCCGAGCTCTCGCAGCAGCTGGAGGTAAAAGACACAAGGCTTCTTACAGTGGAACCTTGGAATGCGAGTAATGCGGTTTGCGAGCGTTCCGCAAGGCGAGCAAAAATTTGTAAAATTTTGACTTGAAAAACGAGTATGTCTTGGTTTAAGAGTACCGAGTATTATGTATCACGAATTCGCTTCTTGTTTTGACGCAGAGCATTACATGATCACAACTGAGCCAACGGTTTTTCTCTCTTGCGCTGCAGAATTGTGGGTAATCGTCTTCCCTGCTGGGTCTTAGTGTGCGTCTCTTACTGGTATAATCAACATGGTGTACTGTTTACTATAACACTGTGACCACGTGTGTGCGCGTAAAACATCTTTTATTTTGTGATGTATGTGTGTAAAGCAAAACAAAGTCTTATTAGAGAGGTTAAAGATCCATTTTCTCCCTCTCTATTGTTGTGTGCATGCATAATTTGACACCGTGCCCCTTCACACACACACTCTCACCTTTACACGCCCCACTTCTCACACTCTCTCTCTGCTCTACACAGAAACACTGTTCTGTCGTGATTCTTTTCAAAGTTAAAGTGCAGGTTCATTTTTATGTTTGTTTTACTTTACACCAGTTATTCCGTTAGTATGCGCTTACACGAGTGTCATTAGCAATGTTCCTTGCAAATTTTTCCGACAATACAGTCTTTCCGTTAATGTGTTTGTGTAAAATTCAAATAAGAGAGGAGAAAGATTTACTATGTAAGATGAGAAGAAGGAGGGTCTGATTCCTCCTCTTACTTCACACACAAACCCAAACACACACACACATACAATCACAGCACCTGCGCGTATAAATGGAAACCCTTAGCTGTCAGGATTTATTTTAACTTTTGTGCAGGTTAATTTGTTTTATTTTTACTTTATATTTTGTGTTAATTATTTTTATGTATTTATTTTTTGGAGCTGTGGAATGAATAGTTTAAGGTTTCTTTATTTCTTATGGGAAAATTTGCTTTGGTTTAGTGTTTTGGAATACGAGCCCACTTCCGGAATGAATTATGCTCGTAATCCAAGGTTCCACTGTATATTTATACATATATATAAAAAAAACTATCCTTAAGAAACGTAAAGCATTTTAACACTAATGCATGTTTGCATCACATCTGTACAGATGTTGTTCTCTGACTTCCCTGATGATCGAGGGAAGTTGGGCGTCTTCCGAAGGAATCTCAGAGAGAGCGGGGAGCAGCGCTGGGACGAAAACTGGGACCAACACATCCTGCCGCTGTTTAAGGAACATTCTGACTGAGCAGTAGTAGAGTCCGTGACGATGATAATCAGATTAACAATAAAAGTAATAATAGTAATAATAATATGAAGAAGAAGAAGTGGCAGGGATTCATACAGGGTAAAACGTAAAAATATTTTTTCTGTGTGTCATTCGAGCAATTGCATCGGACAAAACTTGAACATGAAGCAAAAAGCACACTTTGTGTAAATACGATGTAAATAAGCACTTTATTACGTTCAGGATTCAGCCAGCAGCGTGCACGTTGATGATTTCGATAGAAATCCCGTGTCGGTCGTACGGGAACACTTGACTGATGGGATTCGTAACAATGCCGTGTTTCAATCCAGCCTTTTCTGTACCAAAAAAAAAAAAAGTGAAACAAAAAACAAAACAAGCCATCACTCTTAGTGTTACTGATAGTGTCTTGACAAATGCCTGTCAGTGTTGTTCTATCGTTATGGTTGTTGTTGTTGTGTTATGACATGTATGACATTAAAACTCAAACCCAGCTGGTTCTTGAAGCAGGTGTAGGTTCCTGGGTTGCGTACGGTCGAGGAGATATAAACCTCCGGAGGGTTCTTCTGACTCTTTATCAGTTTCGCTAGTAGTTTCACCAGACAGCTGACGATCTCGGGATCATACACCACGTCTGTGTTTGGTTTTATTTTCAAAAAGAATCCAGTTTTTACTCACAAAGCACTTCATCTGGAGTGAAAATACAAACAAAACAGGATTTTAAACAAAGCACCTGCTGCGATGACTGTCTCCGCCCCGATCCTCCTCAGCTCTTCGTCTCGTACGTGTTCCCAGTCCAGTTCCTCCACACACACCGACACGCCTGTGTCGTCCTCCTGTTCCTGTAACCCGTTGTGCTGGATGTTATTCCGCAGTCTCTGCAGCACACTCTGGTGGCAGTCTGTGAACGTGTATTTTTTGGGCTTGCAGGCGCGGCACACTGCGACACCGGTGAGTCCGGATCCGCTGCCCAGCTCCAGCACCGTCCTGTACAGGGATTAGGGTTCTGTACATCAGCACGGACATGAGCGGTCTGCACTTTAACATCAGGGCTAAAAGTTCAAGAGAGGAGAGGTCGGACCTGTAGTGTGTGTGAATCAGTGAGGTGTGTGTGTGTGCGCTGAGATACAATAGTGTGTCACATCATCAGAGTGACGAAAATGAGTAAATGTTTCAAGACTTGCGATAACGTTCTAATATCAGCAGAATCTAAAGAACGAGCCAAAGCAAGAAACATCTGGTGCAGAGAAATGTGACTCATCACATGGTACAAATAAAGAAAGGAAGATAGAAGAGGGAAGAATAAAGGATGTAGGAAAAGACAGATGGGTAAAAGAAAAAGTAGGAAAATAAGTGTTATTTCTTCTTCAAAACAAGAAGAGGTGGTGTGGGGAAAGAAATTTATAATGGCAAAAAAGATGGAAGTGGTAGGTTTTAACGGTAGGTTAAAAATAAAGAAAGAAAAAAAGGAAGTATACAAATAAAATATATATGGTAATATAATACTAAAATGTAATTAAAGGTGTAGGTTTTATAGACAAACTGTAAGAAAAGAATTTATGATTTTATAAAAAGAATTATAGGATGATAAGAATGATGGCAAAAGGAATGGGTGCAAGGAAATCACACTGAACAGATCAATGACTCGATGGAAAGATGATTACATAATAGGTTTAAAGAACATGTGATAGAATAAATAAAAAAAAAAGATAAAAGTAGGCAAAAAAATGAATGAGCAACTGATGTAGAGGAGGATGATTGAACAAAAGAAAATACTTGGATCTTTAAAGTGAAGGAAAGAAAGACGGAAAGGACTAAGTGAGTGTAAGTGAAAAGCAACTGGGCACGAAAGTGATAATGGATTTGGTAAAGAGAAAGAAAAAGAAGTAAAGGGACTCTCTTATAGCCACATTTCCCGAGCTGGCTATGTGTGTGAGAGTTGAGAGAGACGTACTTTCCAGCGAAGACGTGTGTGTTGTCCAGCGCCCACTCGGCCAGGTGGAGGGCCGCCTCCCACGTGACGAGGCCGGTGGTGCCCTCTGAGATCATCGCTACGTTCTCTTCCAGACTCACCGGCTCTCCTGACGGCTGAACGACATTTCACCTGATCATTATCCCTGAAAACTCGGGATGTTGTGATGTCATAAGAGTCAAAAATGAAATCTTATTGGACAATCAGAAATTACATTAATCAATGTTTTTTAATCCTTCGCTTTTTTTTACCTGCAAGATAATGCAAGGGATATTAATGAGGGTTTCGCCTTTCAGTAGAGACGGGAGGAAAATCCCTTCTCAATCACACTTAATCCATAACCGATTTTTTTTGCAACTATTTACATTTATAATAGAGATAAACCATCCGATCAGCCAGCGAACAGAATTAGCTGGTTTTCAGTAGGGTCGGGTACCAGAACCTAATCAGAATGCAGATTTCGGTGCCACTTAAATGCCTGAGTGATCAATTGAAATATTTGTCTTCTGGTTCTCTGAAACGAACATAAGAAGCATCACAACTGTACAATTTCCAACCTGAGAAAATGCACATGAACGTGGGTCGGACGTTCTGATGATACAGATCCAAAAGTTTGCAGTAACGTAAGTGTCCATGTTGTTTTCACATTCCAACATAAAAGCACAACTCAGGAAATTCAAGCATCCAATGAATGCAGTAATTTCAGTCACTCTGACGGTAGCCAGTAGCGTTGGCTCGCTAAATTAAAATACCTAAAGCTAAACACTTTATAGTGTGGCTGTATTTCACAACAAAGGATTCCGACACTGTAACATTCAACAAAGGTCTTTCAACAACTGTGTGTAAAGCGGGAAACACGTCAAACATAACGAAGCATCTGAGGACACGCGGGACAAAGTTAAAAGCAGAGGGATGCACCGTGTTTAACAGCTTGTGGACATCAACTGGCTGGGTGTCAGACCAACACTAACAGAGTCGGGAGAGGCGTCGGGTCATATAATAATGGTTCATATAATAAAGGTTTATGTAATAATGTCATATTTCTGCTAAATAATTGCTGAGATTTGAAGATGGTTTGTAGCATACCAAGAATTTGCTGTTTTCTGTGTTAAATTATTGTAGTTGGGTTAGGTAGCATGTACATTTGTTGTGCTTTGTGATGATTTTTTATGACTTTTATTTTTTTTTTATAAAAAGCTTCTTTAACGTTATCCATAATTTTTTGTGGCTCATTTCAGTATCGGTTCAGGCACCATTTAGACACCATCCTGTTTTAAAAGTATCGATTTGGAAGCTTCATAAGTGGTGCAACAGAAACGCATTTTTATGCCATCATTATCAAAAATCACACAGATTAAAAGTCTCTGATCTGCCTTTTTCTCCAAACTCTGTGAACTCTTTACACATGCTTACATCAGTCTCAAAACAGTTTTGAGACTTTGATAAGTTTCTTTATAATCCTACAGGTGGCGCTCTCTGAACTATTCACACATTTTCATCACAGAGTGAATTATTTGCTCATTTTGTTCGGGTGACAGAGATACGCGCCGCTCAGTAACAATGCAGCTTTAGTGTTTACTTTAATTTGAAGTTAGTTTGTGTTGTTTCAATGCAAGACTCGGTTTTTAATTGAGAAAATAATGTTATGAGGAACAGGCTACAATTCATTAATCATGAAACTTTTTTTAAGGTTTAAAATTGTAACAAAATTTGGGAAAATTTATATCATATCGGGATATTTGTAAAATCGTCATACTTATAGAATCGCAATTTTTATCGAATCTGCACAGAGGTATGATGATAATATGGTATCAGAAAGTGACTGCTGATTCACATATCTACTTTTCAGAATGTAATTTCTGTCTGATGTGGATTGCTATTCTGTCTAATACGGAACAATTTCCAAAGTTACTTACCAGGAAATAAGTTTTATAACACACTGTCTCCTCTTCAGCGCTCATGACTTCGCCTAAAGCATCGTACAGCTCATCCAAAGGCTCGGACGCAGTCGCCTCATGCTGTAAAGAGAAAAAATTATTATATATATATATAAATCACTGCTCTTGTGAAATATAACAAATCAAAGTGACTTACCTTTTTAATGAGTTCGGACAGGAAGAGTCTCCTGTACTTCACAGACGGTGGATTTTTCCGACATACAGAATGAAGACACGTCTAAAAACAAAACAAAAAGTTTCACTACTAAAAAGAAGAGAATACGTGTATTTTTTACATTAATCTGCTAAAAAAATATTTAATACCTTTTTTAAAATGTCCAGAATTACTCCTGGTGATGAGTTTTGGAGTTCAGTTTCTAAGGACTAAAACAGAACTGTCACGTGATCATTTAAATATTCAAATACATTCAAAATAGTTTTGTGACGTAAAAAGTGCGATTAGAAATATTTGACGTACCTTCCAGGGAAACGTGTTTAAACGACACATGGCGAAAAACGACAACTGGAAACGACACGTGACGTCATGACAAGTCTCAAAGCTCATTTCCTCTAATATGTGTGATGGAATATTTAACGTATTTTTTTTTCAAACCAACTTCAAAAACAGACGAATTGTCTCTGATAAACGTTACACAGAGACCACGCGTTATTTTGCTTCCTTGTGTTCAGATAATCCCGCCTCCTGTCTTCTGATTGGCTAGTACTATTCCGCTTTCTGCGCCGTGATTGGATGGAAGTGTTTGGACGCCATATTTATTGTTGTTTTAAAAAGTTAATTCATCCGCCATATTGGAAAGAGCTAGATTCACTTGCAAATAATACAGAAAGATTTAGATTTGTCAAAAATGTCTGCATATTAGACATGAGGTAAGTGAATATCTTATTAATATAATGCATTTTTTTTTGCTCAAATAATCAAGCAAAATAGTTTAAGGAATGTTCCAGCTGGTTTATGATAAATGATCATAAACCAAAATGAGATATTATATATAGAAAAAGTGACAATTTTTTTTTTTCAATCTGATGTTAAATAATTAAACAAAATCAAACTACATATTTTACCATTTTTTTTATATATGACTATTACTGATGATATCAGATAAAGTACAACAGCCACGCCCTATAGTGTAGTATTAATTAGTATTCAGCCCATCTAAATGATTGGTGGTTGCTGAACATAGAAATCAATTACTTTTACTTACATATGTTATTATTGGAAAAATTAGCTCAATAGTATAGTATTTATCTTGGTAGTGTGGGATATCACAATATAGTACAATGGATGCAGAGCCGTCCCAAACACGGATAAAATAGGAGGGTTTGTGTTAAGAAGGGCATCCTGTGCAAACCTGTGCTAAAAGAACAACAACGATATATAGTGTGAAAGTACAGATATGATATTACACTGATCAGCCATAACACTACCACCACCATCAGGTGTATTGAATAACACTATCAATTATACCCCAGTAAACTGGTGACAAGATCATGGGCACCCAAGACCAGTGGACTGGCACCCCATCCAGGGTGTACCCACCTAGTGGCGCGGGTCCCCTGGGATATGCTCTAAGCCCACGATGACCAGGATGTGAGTGAGTATAATATACAGTAGTATATTATTGGTCAGCGGTATGAAGGAACTATTTTTAAAACATATAAGGAAGTAATTTATTATACAAACCCGATTCCAAAAAAGTTGGGACACTGTACAAATTGTGAATAAAAACAAAATGCAATGAAGTGGAAGTTTCAAAATTCTATATTTTATTCAGAATAGAATATAGATAACATATAAAATGTTCATTTTGAAATGTCATGCCAAATATTGGCTCATTTTGGATTTCATAAGAGCTATACATTCCAAACAAGTTGGGACAGGTGACAATAAGAGGCTGAAAAAGTTACTAAACATAAGAATCAGCTGGAGAACTAATTTGCAACTTATTAGGTCAATTGGCAACATGATTGGGTATAAAAAGAGCCTCTCAAAGTGGTAGTTTCTCTCAGAAGTCAAGATGGGCAGAGGATCACCGATTCCCCCAATGCTGCGGCGAAATATATTGGCGCAATATCAGAAAGAAGTTTCTCAGAGAAAAATTGCTAAATGTTTGAAGTTATCATCTACAGTGTATAATATCATCCAAAGATTCTGAGAATCTAGAACAATCTCTGTGCGTAAGGGTAAAGGCCGGAAGACCATACTGGATGCCCGTGATCTTCGGGCCCTTAGACGGCACTGCACCACATACAGGAATGCTACTGTAATGGAAATCACAACATGGGCTCAGGAATAGTTCCAGAAAACATTGTTGGTGAACACAATCCATCGTGCCATTCACCGTTGCCAGCTAAAACTCTATAGGTCCAAAAAGAAGCCATGTCTAAACATGATCCAGAAGTGCAGGCGTTTTCTCTGGGCCAAGGCTCATTTAAAATGGACTGTGGCAAAGTGGAAAACTGTTCTGTGGTCAGACGAATCAAAATTTAAAGTTCTTTTTGGGAAACTGGGACGCCATGTCATTCGGACTAAAGAGGCCAAGGACAACTCAAGTCGTTATCAGCGTTTAGTTCAGAAGCCTGCATCTCTGATGGTATGGGGTTGCATGAGTGCGTGTCGCATGGGAAGCTTACACATCAGGAAAGGCACCATCAATGCTGAAAGGTATATTTAAGTTCTAGAACAACATATGCTCCCTTCTAGTCGTCGTCTCTTTCAGGGAATACCTTGCATTTTCCAACTTGACAAAGCCAGACCACATACTGCATCTATTACAACATTATGGCTGCGTAGGAGAAGGATCCAGGTACTGAAATGGCCATCCTGCAGTCCAGACCTTTCACCCATAGAAAACATTTGGCGCATCATAAAGAGGAAGATGCGGCAAAGAAGACCTAAGACTGTTGAACAACTAGAAGCCTGTATTAGACAAGAATGGGACAACATTCCTATTCCTAAACTTGAGCAACTTGTTTCCTCAGTCCCCAGACGTTTGCAGACTGTTACAAAAAGAAGAGGGGATTCCACACAGTGGTAAACGTGGTCTTGTCGCAAATTTTTGAAGATGTGTTGATGCCATGAAATTTTAAAATCAACTTATTTTTCCATTAAAATTATACATTTTCTTAGTTTAAACATTTGATGTCATCTTATTTTGAATAAAATATTACAATTTGAAACTTCATTGCATCCCGTTTTTATTCACAATTTGTACAGTGTCTCAATTTCGAGTTTAAACAATAAATATCATACTGTCAAGGTACACACCCACAAGAAGCTCATATTTACATATGTTTCATATAAATGCTGAATAACAGATATAAAAAAAACATTAAATAACTCAATGGAGACAAATTATATTTACATCATAGAATTTACTCTTCCACACTTCTACAGATTTTAAGATAAACAAAATCAGGTGGTTTAACGTTCTGGCAACTGAGCTCCATGCTAATTTCATGGCATGAGCAAAAAAAAATAAAAATCAGCCTGGGTCCGAAACAACATACTGCTGTAGTACACAGTTTGTCAAATCCACATTTCACTCACACTTCAAACTGTTCATCCCCTTAATTTAAGCACTAATATAGCGCAATACTTTCAGTTTTTCCATATTACAACTATATATGGGGCACCAACGTTTGCACTCAGTTGTATCAGCCTGTAAGTGTCTGATCCCTGAATATATCAATCATCGCATCCCGACCCAGTGTGGTTTAGTTACTTTTTTTGAGAAGCTCTACATTTAAATTATTTGTTATTATTAAGTGTCATTTTAAGTTAATCTTCTGTTTTCGCTCAAAACGTTTCGCATCCAGCAGCGCTTGGGGTTTTTTCGTCCTGTACACAGGAGATTTGGGAATTCGAGCCCCCTTCACGTTGACGATGTGAGGAAGCAGAGGTGGGTCTCGTAAACAAAGCCCGGCATCCTCAGGGGCGTGGCCTCTCACCAGGATCCGCTCCGACTCTGCCGCTGTCACAGCGATCCATCCTGAGGCAAAGTTAAACATCTTCATTAGTGTGTTGTGTTTGTGTCCCAAACCACTTGTTTTGTTATACAGGCCACATTCTAGTGAATAGGCCTTAACTTTTTTTTTTTGTTTGTTTAATGTGTTAGATATGACGTAGATATAACCTGCTGAAGATAGTTTGATGTCTGTCACTGCCGTGTCCAGTCCTCGGCCCTTGAGCTCGAAGTCTTGAGACACGAACGCCGGAAACAGCTTCATTCGTTCCTCTCCGCCTGTTGGCACCTAAACAGGAAATGATGAAGAATATTAATGTTGAGAGAGAGAAAAAAAGAAATGGCATAATTGATTACAATGTAGTGTTTTAATCTGACTATGAATGGATAAAAAGTGTGACATGTTCTCCTTTTTATTTCTAACTCACAGCGAGTAGTGTTTTCCCGGCATGTTTCTGGTAAGTGAGGTCGGCTTTGTCCAGACTAGTGATGTGGACGGGGATTTGAGACGAAGCCACGACGGTAAACCAGCATGGCTGATTTCCCTGAAGAAGACAGAGTGCAGATTATAAGGACAAAGTCCATCAATATCAAACAGAACAAATGGCTCAGCTATTACTGTCACTTAAGTAAATGTTTTTTTTTTTTTTTTTACTTATACTTACTTATTTACATTTAGATGTTGATATTGGTTTGTTTTAGGACTTTATCTTTTTCTATCATGACATCAGCTTTTATTATACTGTGTGTAGTTCAACAGTGCTGTTTATAATCACACAAACTGTTCAAATCTAAATAAAGCACACAATCTCACTTCTAGATAATCGATCCGTGCCAGAGCTCCGAGGAACAACGCTGTCCCCGGCTTGAGGATAAATGTCCTAGGTGTGATGGCGTGCGTTGGCACCACAAGCTTCACTTCCTGTTCGTTCAGCACCCTAAGAATCTGATAATTAAACAACAAAATTATTTAGTTTTTTTTGTTTTTCCACACAAAGATACACTGAACTCAAGTAACACTGCGTAATCCTACTCACGTCATGTTCTTTCATGATGCCCGGTGTGTCGTAGAACCAGTGAGCATCTTTAATTTCGTTGTATGTAAGTTCAGCCTCGGGTTCATCCTCTGAGCTTGGTCTGCCCACCTTGTCTTCATTCAGGTCCTCTCCAAAGCTGAGGCTGTCTGGGTCGAACTCCACAAGGTCTTTTTTAGTAGACTGCACCCGGAACGTTCTCCCAACACGACCTGCGATCGAGTAAACTTAAAATTCAGCTTTCAGAATGTTTTTTTACACACACTGCTTTCTTTTTTTTTTTTTATGTTCCACTAAAACCATTTCCTGCTCCAGGTTCAGCTCACCGATCAAGTAGCCCTGTTTACGGAATTGCTGGATTCTCCTGAGCTCTTCCGGATCGAGATCGTCCTCAGTCTGCTGTGCTGCCATTCGCAGTCGCTCTGCACGTCTGAACAGCCGATATGGCGTCGGGTTGATGATGGGGAACTTTAAGAGGTTCAGCGTTGTACCTAGAACAAAAAAAAAAAAAAAACGCCTGTCTTCATTTCAATGTTAAGAAAATATACCGTGAGACCTTGGATTGCGAGTAACTTGGTCTGCAAGCGTTTTGCAAGACGAGCTAATTTAAAAAAATAACTAAACTTAATAAACGAGCAAGGGCTTGATATATGAGTGGTGTGCATCACTGTGTCTGCTGAGCATCATAAGATCACAAATGAGCCCCCGAAAGAACGGTCCTTTCCTCTCATGCGCTGCACAGTTAGGGGTAACTGTCTCCCATGCTCAGTCTCACTTGTATAGTCAATAATGCTTGCGCGCTTGTACTGTTTATTATAACATTAAGACCGTGTGTGTGTGCACGAGTAAAGCAAAAGCAAGCGTTATTAGAAAGGTTCCTTGTTAAAAATCCAGAGTTTTATAGTGTTTCCGGTGTCATTAGAGAGGTTCCAGACAGAGCTGTGTTTCCATTAGCGTGTGTAAATTAAAATAATAAAAT
The DNA here is from genome assembly GCF_024256425.1 of Clarias gariepinus. Classification (NCBI taxonomy): domain Eukaryota; kingdom Metazoa; phylum Chordata; class Actinopteri; order Siluriformes; family Clariidae; genus Clarias; species Clarias gariepinus. Next base: position 29,423,864 of record NC_071115.1, on the reverse strand, counting down.
TTTGGGTTTTTTGGCATGTTTTTTTTCTTCTGTAAAACCTATAGAAACCTGCATTTCTACAAATGGCTAAGTTAAAATGTCTAAAATTTCTGTCAGATTCACGTTTATAAATGATAAAAAGAAATATTCACTGTTGTGTGCTAGCCAGCTACATAAGCTAACCAACATTTCTGACATGATTTTAAACAAATATTTATTTTCTAATATATTTTACTCAAAACCGGTTAACTAAAATAAGGAAAGCTGTACAGTATAAATATTCTTTATATCTTTATACTGATAAATGGTCATACTCTCTATTGATAAAACTAGCCAGCAACCTAATCGAACCTGCAGAAAAACTTGACATCGTTGATAAATCTCTACTGTACCACACCTAGCCAGTTAGCTACCAAGAACAAAACTGACTGTTTTTGACAGGAATTTTCAGTTATACTCCATATATTTGAAAACCTTTTCAGTGCTAAGCTAACTTAAAATATAAAATATCTAAAGCTTTTGAAAGTCATATTTTAAACAATTAGGATTCTTAAAAAACAATTTTTTAAATCTTTACAAATAATTCTAGCCTGATTGGTAAATGTAATTAATTCTGACAGGAATTTTCAGTCATGGTTGTACATTTTTATAATCTTCGCTGCTAATAACAACCAGCTAGTTAACCTTAGCAGACTGGTTGGGATAGTTTTATAATAAGTGGTTACTTAATCAAACTTGACAAGAGTTATGAAGGGATTTCATATTTATAAAATTGAATAATAAATAATATAACCATCATGGTGGTTTGATGGGAAATATAAACTTTACACAATGGATATTTCAGAACTTTATTGTATCGTTCGTGAACGAATCGACTCGCGTTTAAGAGCCGTTTGTCCTCCAAAACATTGAGTAAGTATCCTCTGAGGGCATGTTATAATATTAATTATATCACCATATTGTACTGCACTGTGTGTTCTGTCACCTTTCTATCACAACCAGCATTAAACCTTTTCCTGTGGATCAGAAAGCCTTGTCCCCCCATGACCCTTTCGCCAGTTTAACGGTTCTCCTTCCTTGGATTATTTTTTGTATTTCCTGACCACTTCAGCCTGGGAACATCCCACACGACCTGCTGTTCTGGAGTTGCTCTGACCCTCTAGCCATCACAATTTGAGCCCTTATCAAAGTCACCCAAATTCTTACACTTGTGCATTTTTTTCTACCTCCAGCACATCGACTTTAGAAAAAGGTTATATAATTAATATAATTTGCCAAATATATCCCAGCCAATTCCAGCTGCCATTGTAACGAGATATTGAGAATGAAGCTACTGTGCGAAGGGCCAAATTGTGATGGTTAGAGGACTGGGTCAAAGCAACTTCAAAACTGCAGGTCTTGTAGGATGTTCCCATTCTGCAGTGGTCAGGACATAGTAAATGTGGTCTGTCTAAAAGATTTAACATAGAAATTAGAAGAAATCCTTCTCCTCCATTTAATATACAATGTCAGCCAAAAAATGAATACACACTTCAGGAAAAGAACAATAGCATATTAATATAATATTAATAATATTATTATGAATATCACTATATAATGTGTAGCAATAAATGTAATACAAAAATATTTATATATTTTTTCTTTTTCTAAAGCGTTTAGACATATGTTTGGCTGACTCTGTATTAGTAACGGGATTAATACAACCACCCTTACCAGGCCACGGTGATATTGTGGCTTTATGGATCACATCAGATGCTCTGGATTTGCAGTAGTCAGACTCCAGGAGAGTGTTAAACAAAGTGGACTTGCCAGCATTGGCAGTACCAACCAAATACACGTCTCCTTTATACTTCCAGGACGCCTGTAGTTTAGTAATCAGGTTCTCAATCCCGTATCCCGTTTTGGCACTGATCAGATGAACATTCTTTGAATCTGTTGTGGGAATTCCAGCATCAGCACAATGCTGTGCCAGCTGCCTCCTGATCCTCTGCAGGTAATTATCGGAATCTCCAGGCAGCAGGTCCACTTTATTCCCTAAAACAATGATGTGCTTGTTTTTGCCGACGAGCTGCGGCAGGTCAGGAACAATAGAGTCTGGAAGATCGAGGAGATCCACAATGAGCAGCACTAAAGCTTTCTCAGGTTTGATTCTACTCACGATTTTCCTGTACTCTTCCTTCGACATAGTGACGTTTAAAGCCTTCTGGTGGTGTGTGAGCAGAAAACAGCGCTGACATATCGCCTTCTTGAGTTTGTCTTCTTCTTGTAACTGCTTATATTTCTCACTAGGAAGGTAACCAGGAAGTTCAGGAGCCATGCAGTGCATTAAAGCACCGCATCCTGAGCAGGAGAGGTCACTGATTGGCATCTCAGCATCTGGACTTCCGTAGATCTTCTGCTCCTGCTTCGTCTTCTTTTTCTTTGATTGTTTAAGTGGAAACCCAGCATCGTGGAATTCGATGCAATCCTCCAGGTCCAGGTTCTGATCTCCAACATCTTTTAAAGATCGCAGCTGCAGCTCCAGGGCTTTTTGCTGGAGTTCTGTTACAGTCTTTCTCGGTGCTTTCGCCTCTTTCGCTTTCATAGAGTCTGTGATTTGAAGCTGTTCAAGAAAAGAATCTTTATCATTGTCCATGGTGTCACAGTATTCCAAAAAGACAAAATCTTCCTCCTTGTCAGGATCAACAGATGAGTAGCTCTCTGCTGTTGCTTTACGCCTGCTTTCAGATTTCTCCTCAGTGCTGTGAAATCTTAAAGGCTCGTTCATACATGTCCAGTTCTTAGAAATCCAACAAGTTTCCTTCTTGTTTCTGGACACCAGGTCACAGTAAAGTGAGGACTGACATACACCTCTCCATTCTACACCTCTATATTGTTGACCTCGCGTCTTCAAAACACATTTTAAACGTCTAGAAGCAGAAAACCTAAGTACAGGCACTTGTAAAAGTCTAAACATGGTTTAAGAAATTCTCTATAAATTGCATAAACATTTACAACCTTGAAAATCTCCAACACACGTGAAACAACCAGATATTTTTTTTCCCCTCCGTCGCAGGAAAATGACGCCATGGTTGGCGACGGTTAAAATAATTTTTTTTCTTCAGCAAACTATAAAAAAAAAAGAGCGAAAAAACCCGAAATATATATATATATATATATATATATATATATATATATATATATATATATATATAAAAATAATAAAGGGCGAAAATAGCATTTTCTTTTTGTTAATTTATTTCGGCTTCTACATTGGTAAATATGTTAAACTGGTAAATAATTAAAAAAAAAAAAACATAATATCTTTAAAACATTTTAATACGAAAAATATAACATAATGATCTAAATGTGTTAAAAGTTGAAGGGACTTATTTATTAATAAAATACTAAAATATTAACTATTGCTCTGAATTCAACTGAACATCCGGTCTATTACGCGAAAACAGGAAGTGACGAATATTTTACGCGCCAAGTACTCTCGGTGAAGTTTCTAAATAGAGCGCGTTTTAGCGCCGAACAAATTGACGCCGCAGGTTTCGCTCTTCATATTTATTTATTTTACGAAAGATTCCTGCTCTAAATCACAATGTATGATCAAGACGAAGGTGCGTTTATAACAACAAATTTATATATTTCAATTCTGTCCTTTATAACAATTTACGTAGTGTTTATAACGTAGTGTTTTCTTCAACGCTAGCTAACAATATATCCTTTTTTTTCCAAATGTTTTCGTACAAGCCCGCCTTCTGAACTACGATTGGTTAGATTTGTCTAAAATTCTGCTTGACGATTGGATATTGATGTTGCTGTCCAATCAGTGGCTCGTTTTGTGCCGGTATGGCCAATTATATTTAAGGAAGGCAGGATTTGTCGGAATACGGGTCCTAGAGTAAACTAACGCTAGCTAGCAAGATCGCAATTAGCTTTAGTGCTTATTGAGCTTAATACGCTTTCTAGATAATAAAAGCAAATGTTGAACATTTCCATATTTTGTTCTATTTCCGTTTCCTGTGTCCTTTTCTGGATAGCTGATAGATTGTAAAATAATGGCCTGTGTGTGTTTTATGTGTAGTGCACTTTATAGTGCACAAACAAGTTTAGGACACTCTTCTTATTCTCTTATTGTTATTCTCTTGCTACAGATATCCAGTATGATGAAGATGATGATGAGATCACTCCCGATCTGTGGCAGGAAGCCTGCTGGATTGTTATCAGGTCGATATTGCGATCTTGCTTTGTGTCTCTGTTTTCTGTCTCTGATTGTCTCGGAGTTTTGAGGGTTACGGTGATGTCGTGTGAAAATGACCTCTTGCGTATGTTTGGTTTTGCCCCCTTCCAGCTCCTACTTCGATGAGAAAGGGTTGGTTCGGCAGCAGCTCGATTCGTTTGACGAGTTCATTCAGATGTCCGTCCAGAGGATCGTGGAGGACGCGCCACCCATCGACCTGCAGGCCGAGGCCCAGCACACGTCCGGAGAGGTGGAGGAACCGGTAAGTATTCTCTTTACACACGTACACTCCGTAATCTCATATATACACACACACACACACTAGGGAGCGTAATCACTACACTACCCACTACGATATTATTACAATACCCAGGTGCAATTAAAGTTGCGATTCTATAAGTATCATGATTTTAAAAATATCCCAATTTTGACATTTTTCTCAGATTTTACCATTTTAAACCTTAAAGGTAATTAAATAGGTAATTAAATGTAGCCCATTTCTCATCACCATTACTCAACTCTACCGTGAACGCACGGGCTGAGTGGCCGATAGCAGCCACTGGACTCTAATGTGGGCATGCAGAGCTTCTAATGCATGCAATTTTTTACTGGTGTAGGTGTGTGTAATCAGGGGGTTTGAGGCTAATTTGCTCACAGAGTTTGGAGAAAAAGGCAGATCAGAAGCTTTTAATGAGTGTGATTTTTAAAAATGTAACGCCAGAAAAATGTGTTTCTGTTGCAAGACTTGGAAGCTTTTGCACTCAGTACAGAATCAGGAATATCTGAGGCCAATCTCCCTTCGTGGGCAATCAGACTTAAAAACAGAAAATTCTGCTTGACCAGTTCATCTCTATTCTAAAAAAATTGATTTTGGAGTCAGTGTCACCACACAAAAGGGTCATGATTTAGAATCGATTTCGTTTCCCTATCTCGAATGCATACAGATTGTTCTGTTTATAAAAACTTTCACTGGTTCTTTGTTTCTAATAAATCTTTGTGCTCTTTTACTGCAGCCTCGGTTCCTGCTGAAGTTCGAGCAGATCTACCTGTCCAAGCCGACACACTGGGAGCGAGACGGCGCACCTTCACCCATGATGCCCAACGAAGCCCGACTCCGAAACCTCACGTCAGTGTAGCTTTATGACACGTCTTATGAAAAAGATAAAAAAAAAATGTAGACAGAAAATATACTGCTAATAATGTTATTATTATTATTATAAGAAATTATTTAGAATTATCTTTGTTTGTTGTGCCTCGCCCCCTTTATTTTGACTTCCATATGATTAACACTAAAATGTGTGTTTATATGTGGTTAGATACTCTGCTCCGCTCTACGTGGACATCACCAAAACCATCATAAAGGAGGGAGAGGAGCAGCAGCAGACGCAGCACCAGAAAACCTTCATCGGCAAAATTCCCATCATGCTCCGGTCCACCTACTGCCTGCTGAGCGGCCTGACGGACCGTGACCTGTGCGAGCTGAACGAGTGTCCTCTCGACCCGGGCGGATACTTCATCATCAACGGCTCCGAAAAGGTCAGGGGTTCCCTTGTTTAACTTAGCGCGTGGCACCGTACCCCCGTGTACACACGTCACTGAGCGTGTTTTGCGTGTGTATTACAGGTGCTGATCGCTCAGGAGAAAATGGCCACGAATACGGTGTACGTGTTCGCCAAGAAGGACTCGAAGTACGCCTACACGGGCGAGTGCAGGTCCTGTTTGGAGAACTCCTCCAGACCCACCAGCACCATCTGGGTCAGCATGATGGCCCGAGGAGGACAGGTACCATCTCTCTCAAAACACGAACACACATCACCTCCTATCTCCTCTCATCCTCATCACAAAAATGACAGATTTATTTACCACAATTCCTGTTTTTTTATTTTTTGTTTTAGGGAGTGAAGAAGAGCGCGATCGGTCAGAGGATCGTCTCCACCCTGCCGTACATCAGACAGGAAGTTCCCATCATCATCGTGTTTCGGGCGCTGGGCTTTGTGTCCGACAGAGACATCCTGGAGCACATCATCTACGACTTCGATGATCCTGAGATGATGGAGATGGTAAATCCTGAGCCTGGTTAGATCGTAGCTTTTAAGGAACGTCTAAGGATCTACGTCAAAACGACGTCTCATTTCTCTCTTTGTTTTTTTTGGGGGTTTTTTGTAGGTGAAGCCATCTCTGGACGAAGCGTTTGTGATTCAGGAGCAGAACGTTGCTCTGAACTTTATTGGGTCCAGAGGGGCCAAACCCGGTGTCACTAAAGAGAGGAGAATTAAATACGCTAAGGAGGTTCTGCAGAAGGAGGTGCTGCCTCATGTGGGCGTGTCCGACTTCTGCGAGACCAAGAAGGCGTACTTTTTAGGGTGAGGGTATAAAATTGATTTATGAAGTCTCTGATCGAAAACCTTGGCTGATTGATTCATTGTTACTAATACTGTACAGTCTCGCTGCTTAAAAACACTGCTATTGGGCTTAGAACTTACAACCTTCTGGACGCTAAGTGCTTCGAATTCTTTGTGTCTCTCCCTCAGGTACATGGTGCACAGGCTCCTGCTGGCGGCTCTGGGCCGAAGAGAGCTGGACGACAGAGATCACTACGGCAACAAAAGACTGGATCTGGCCGGCCCGCTACTGGCGTTCCTCTTCAGAGGGTGAGAGCGTCAGATCTCTCTCTTTTGTTTCTTCTCGTCTCTGTTTCTTGTCATCCTCCGTTTTTTAAACACACTGTATTATTTCTCAACAACAGAATGTTTAAGAACCTGCTGAAGGAGATCAGGATCTACGCTCAGAAGTTCATCGACCGAGGGAAAGACTTCAACCTGGAGCTGGCCATCAAGACGCGCATCATCTCAGACGGCCTGAAGTACTCGCTGGCCACCGGGAACTGGGGCGACGTCAAGAAAGCCCATCAGGCTCGAGCCGGGGTGTCTCAGGTGATCAGTACAGAGCGTCTATACAGTACATACACACAGGAACAGACAACAGACAGGTCACCAATAAATCTGCTTTTAAATGTATTGTATCACATTTTCACCATTTTTCATTTTTAGCTTTGTACCTTTATGTGATGGCACAACCAACAGTGTCTTAAAATCTTAATGGTTTTTATTATTATGGTGATGTGACAAAAATATAGAATCATAAATGTTTTTTTACAATATTCCATTTGCATAAACATTCTTTTTCATTAAATATATTTAATTAATTGAATGTCTGCAAAAGTATGTTTATTAAAAAAAAATGGCGGGGGGACCTAAGTAAGTAAAAAATACACTTATAATGGTAAATAAATAGACAAACGTTTATTTTGTTTCTTTTAATTTGTTTTAGAGAATTAATATAATATGTGCAAAAATATTTGTTTCGTGAAAAAAGAAAACTCAAGAAAAGTAGTAATTAAAAAGCAAGTAATGACAACAGTAATAAACAAGTCAATACATGTTAAATAAAAAAATAATTATAATTAATTTAAGATATATTTAGAACTAACTTTGATAGATTTATGTACATTAAATTTTACTTTTAAATTTAAAAAATGTTTAAAAAATCAATAATAATTAGACATTTCATGACGGTCTATCATGATGGTGTCAAAAATTTTTTTAATAAACCCCACAGCTTTGTATTATAAAAAAATATTTTCCTGAAACATCGCATTACTTTGCTATATCTCAAACATCTATACCGTAGTTTATCACTTACTTTAATTGAAAGATTATTACTGATCATCGTTGTAAAATATGATCATATTATTTTAAGCCCTGACACTCTTGTAAGCTCTCAGGTCTTGTAAGCTTTAGCGTAAAGTTTACTGACGGTCTCCTGTGCTGCTGCTCTTCAGGTGTTAAACAGACTGACCTTCGCCTCGACGCTGTCTCACCTGCGGCGCGTCAACTCGCCCATCGGCCGAGACGGAAAGCTGGCAAAGCCGAGGCAGCTCCATAACACCCTGTGGGGTATGGTGTGTCCCGCCGAGACGCCAGAGGTGCTAATGAATTCAGAAAATTCTCAGGAAGAACATAATGTAGGAGAGAAATGCAGAACACTGTTAACACTGTAAAGATGTATTTGTGTGTGTGTGTGTGTGTAGGGCCATGCTGTAGGTCTGGTGAAGAACTTGGCCCTGATGGCGTACATCTCCGTGGGTTCTCAGCCGTCCCCCATCCTGGAGTTCTTGGAAGAGTGGAGCATGGAGAACCTAGAGGAGATCTCACCTGCTGCTATTGCAGAGTCAGTTTCTCCAAGAAAAAAAAAACAAAGTTTATTAAAGCGTCCTGCAGCTACTGTGTGATTTTTATTTTATTTTATTTATTTTCTCTCTCTTTCTCTCTCGTCCAGCGCTACGAAGATCTTCGTGAACGGCTGCTGGGTGGGAATCCACAAAGACCCCGAGCAGCTGATGAACACTTTGAGGAAGCTCAGGAGGCAGATGGACATCATTGTGTCCGAGGTAAAGGAATGAAATTCGGTCTGGAGCTTGAACAGAAATCCGAGAAACTCTACCCAGCTCACGCGCTTCCTCCACCCAGGTGTCGATGATCCGGGATATCCGAGAGCGAGAGATCCGGATTTACACGGACGCAGGGAGGATCTGTCGCCCGCTGCTCATTGTGGAGAAGCAGAAGCTCTTGCTGAAAAGGCGCCACATCGATCAGCTCAAAGAGCGAGAGTACAACAACTACAGGTACACGGGTGCCGGGAAACGGAACGGAACAGAACGTAACAACTGGGGTGAGACCAGAGATCTGAGAAATCCTTATAACGGAGTCTTTCTTACGTTAATGTGTGTGTAGCTGGCAGGACCTGGTGGCGAGCGGCGTAGTGGAGTACATCGATACTCTGGAGGAGGAGACTGTGATGTTGGCCATGACCCCGGATGACCTCCAGGAGAAGGGCGTGGCCTACTGCTCCACTTACACACACTGTGAGATCCATCCGTCTATGATCCTGGGAGTGTGTGCATCCATCATTCCTTTCCCTGATCACAATCAGGTACACACACACACACACACACACACACAAATGCATCACGAGTGCACGTTATATGTCTCTACAATGAAATAAGATGATGTGTGTGTGTTCAGTCTCCCAGGAACACCTACCAGTCTGCTATGGGGAAGCAGGCCATGGGTGTGTACATCACCAACTTCCATGTGCGCATGGACACCCTGGCTCACGTGCTGTATTACCCCCAGAAGCCCCTGGTCACTACACGCTCCATGGAGTACCTGCGCTTCAGAGAGCTGCCAGCAGGTGACACCATACACTTAATTCCACATTTGTCATCAGCAGACAGTTAAACCTTGCATTGCGAGCATAATTTGTTTGTATGTTATTGCATAATTTGTCTGTATAAGTGTGTCTGTATATCAAAGCAAATCCCCCTAACTGCTACCCCCCGTAAGAAATAATGGAAACTCTGATGATTTGTTCCACAATCCAAAAATATTCATATAAAGTTAATGCAAAATATAAAATAAAAAAATAAAACAAATTAACCCACACTTTACCTTTGAAAAGAATCCCGACAGAGCCTTTTTTCCCTTAGTTTGGAGCATTGGCTCAGTTGTGATCACGTGACGCCCAGCATGCGTACTTCTCGTATGGTCAAGACCTCTCGTTTATTATGTTAGAATTTATAAAAAGATTTAGCAAAACGTTTTGACCGTATCTTTTTTTTTTTTTTTTTTTTTTTCTTCTTCAATCTGCTGTTCATGCTTCATGACGGGGCAGCGTAATACACTCAGAGCTAAGCACTGTGTCCATCCTCTTCTACATGCGCACAATTATACAGACTCTTGCAAATGTCTCAATGATTGACAGGAAAGAGAGAGAGAGAATGTCCCGGCCACCTATAGAGCATTATTGTGATATAAAAAAAAAACATATTTTTTCTCTTCCAGGCATCAATTCCATCGTGGCTATTGCATCGTACACGGGTTACAATCAGGAGGACTCGGTCATCATGAACCGCTCCGCCGTGGACCGAGGCTTCTTCAGGTTCCTCGTTCTTCTCTTCCTTTTGTACTTGATGCGTAGAATGTTGTGAATCTGTTCAATCTTCCCTCGTCAACATCGGTGAAAATCAGCCGATCTATACATTAAATAACATCCAATGAGTGTGTTCTCTTTTTAGATCCGTGTTTTATCGCTCCTATAAAGAGCAGGAGTCAAAGAAAGGCTTCGACCAGGAGGAGATTTTCGAGAAACCCAAGCGTGAAGAGTGTCAAGGTGAGTCAGAGACAAAAACCAGGTCCTGTAGTTACCATGTTCGAGTTTTAGCTTATTGCAGTTGGTTTTAAAACTCCGTCCCGATTCTAGTCGCTGTCTGCCTCATGACCTTGTATTATGCTATAAACTTTTTTGCGTTTCTGACAGGAATGCGCCACGCCATCTACGACAAGTTGGACGACGACGGCCTGATCGCGCCGGGCGTGCGCGTTTCCGGCGAGGACGTGATCATCGGGAAGACGGTCACCCTACCCGAAAACGACGACGAGCTGGACAGTACGAACCGCCGCTACACCAAGAGAGACTGCAGCACGTTCCTGCGCACCAGCGAAACCGGCATCGTCGACCAGGTCATGGTGACGCTCAACCAGGAGGGGTACAAGTTCTGCAAGATCCGGGTGGGTGTGGCTTTCCCGCGGACCACACAAGAAGTCGGGCGTAGCTGAGAATCTGTGACGCTAATTCTGCCGGTTTGTCTCCTGCAGGTGCGCTCGGTGAGAATCCCTCAGATCGGAGACAAGTTCGCCAGCCGACACGGACAGAAGGGGACCTGCGGGATCCAGTACAGGCAGGAGGTGAGGACGGCGTGTCCGAAACAGAGAGCGTGAGATTAGACACCAAGCAGAACCAGATGTTGATTTAGATTCTTTTTGTTTTAGTTATGTGTCTATGAATGAACAGTGAAGTAAAACATTTTTGTCATTTTTGTTATGACCTAATGATTCATGCTGTTTGGTTTTAATTAGAAAATTTAATGTGATAAATGTAGCCATGTTAAAAGCAGGTTTATTAAATATACTGTTCTTAATCTGTGTGTGTTTGCAGGACATGCCGTTCACATGTGAAGGAATTACCCCCGACATCATCATCAACCCCCACGCCATCCCGTCCCGAATGACAGTCGGTCACTTGATCGAGTGTCTGCAGGGGAAGGTATAAACACATTTCTCACACACACGCACACACTTTCACCAAAGTGAACCTGAGGTCCGTTCTTCGTACGTCGCTTGACACATCCGAGATGAATTGACACATCTAAGATGAGATCATCGTGCTAATTACGATCCGGCTAAGTCGATTCTTCGAGCACACCTGTTGTTGATGATTAGTATAGCTGGATTGAGTTGTCTAGGATTATTGCGCGCTCGTGCGTTGGTTTAAAAGGCGATATGCATCGACAGTAGAAACACTGATCACAAGCCCTCCGATTGGTTGATGAAATGGAAAAAGAGCGGCTCAATTTTTTTTATAACACGTGTTATGCGCTGAAATGCCCCCCTGCCATGGATTGCCCCCCTACATAATCGCTATCAAATATTATGTTAGAACATAAATTCATAGGTTAATGGTTTACAAATTACAAATTACATGAGACAATAAAATAAAATAAGCAATATGAAAATAAATATGTTGTATATGAAAAAATAGAAATATTATGTATACTTTAATATTGTTTATTTTATAATAAAATTAGTTTCGTCCAATTTATCATTATAAAATATAAATTTTTAATATATATAAATATTTATTAGCATATTTTTATGACAAACCCCTGAAAAATAAATGTTACAAAATAGAGTTCGTAATAATGGTCTCGACGGCTGTCTCGTGCCTAGGGTTTATTATAATAGTAATATCATATTTGATAACAATAAACCTATGCATTTATGTTCATATATAATATTTGATAGCGATTATGTGTGTGTGTGTGTGTGTGTGTGTGTGTGTGTGTGAGTGGGGGGGAGTCCATGGCAGGGGGCATATACTTTTCTTTGTCCACGTGAGTCAGTCATGCTCTTTAACCAATCAGATGTGACCTCGCCATTTCAACCAATCATATCCCGCCAGGAGCGCAGGCTAAATCCTGTTTACATGAAATAAACCTGCTCCCGAGCAGGTTCAAGCTTACGGATATGTTGCTATGACAACAAATGCTAGAAGCGCATCGAAGAACGAAACAATCCAAGATCAGGACAAATCCACAACAATCAAATCCAGCTAACTGAGTTAGCGACGTACGAAGAACGGACCCCTGGTGCTAGTTCGTGTCCTTATAAGAACTGGCTTTGATTTGCGCCATTACATCATTGTATACGTCCGTGTTTGTCTCTACTTTGGCGGCAATGCTAGCCCTAGCACCATCTGAGTGCCGGTGCTTTGGCTGTCTGAAAACAAAGAACCGCGTTGGTGAAATCAGTGCTGTTATAGTGTTTAATGCCTAAAAATCAAAATCGTTCCTTACGCCAAGGTTTCTGCGAATAAAGGCGAGATCGGTGACGCCACTCCGTTCAACGACGCTGTGAACGTGCAGAAAGTGTCCAACCTGCTGTCTGAATACGGCTACCACCTCAGAGGAAACGAGGTACGACGTGCAACAGATGTACAGTAGCTACGACGAAATGCAGTTTAGCTTCTACCAGAAATGCTGTAGTTCTGTATATAATAAGTGCAAATATTGACATTGTGTAACTACTAAGGTGCAGGTTGAACACACGCCGTTTATGCTGTTCTCTCTCGGGTCCTGTAGGTGCTGTATAACGGTTTCACGGGTCGCAAGCTGACCTCTCAGATCTTCCTCGGCCCCACTTACTACCAGCGCCTCAAACACATGGTGGACGATAAGATCCACTCGAGGGCACGAGGCCCCGTCCAGATCCTCAACAGGCAGCCTATGGAGGGCAGATCACGGTAAGACACTGGGTACTCTCGTACTGCTTTATGCGTATAGGCGCTGAGATATAAAAAAATAGATATTTTATTACAGATAGTCTGTATCAGCTATTGAAAGTAATACTTTAAAAGATAAAAAGTTAGTGAGGTTAATTGTTTGTGTGTGTGTGTGTGTGTGTTACACAGAGATGGAGGTCTGCGTTTCGGAGAGATGGAGCGAGATTGTCAGATCGCTCACGGCGCAGCTCAGTTCCTGAGGGAGCGTCTGTTCGAGGCGTCTGATCCCTACCAGGTGCACGTGTGTAACCTGTGCGGGCTCATGGCCATCGCCAACACGCGCACACACACCTACGAGTGCAGGGGCTGCCGCAACAAGACTCAGGTAGGAGCTTTCTCCTTTTTAACCGTACTTTCTCTTTTCATTTTCAGTTATTATTTATTTATTTATTTATTTTGTGTAACCTGTCGTCCCTGTGTTTCAGATCTCGCTGGTGCGGCTCCCGTACGCCTGCAAGCTTCTGTTCCAGGAGCTCATGTCTATGAGCATCGCCCCACGCATGATGACCACCTAAACACCACACCATGGAATCATGGGAAGCGGGGGGAGGAGGGGAAAGCCATGTTTTAGTGCTTTACCTGTCTGAACTGCAGTGTGCTCTGATGGAGCGCCGTCATTGTCGTTATCGCTTCATATGATAATAATTGCGTTTTTGTAAAATGTAGAATAAAATAAATGTTTTTTTTTTCTTTTTAAGTCTTTGTGGCTTTTTTCCCCTCCGCAAGCATGTTTCTCCTAAACACACACATACACACACACATACACACACACTCACATCCACGTCTTGAAATGAGGCCTAGTGAGGAAATAAAAATACAACTTTGTGCGAGAAAAACGGTTACGAATAAATCTTCTTTTGTCTGTAAAATCTGGAATCATACAGAAAATCTTAGATCCTTGTCTTAAGCTTTGTAAACTAGTTTTATGATAAAATGCTTTTACTTTGTATTAGTGATTATTTTCTGACAGTTTCTAATCTACATATTTTTCATTTAAAACAAAGAAATTACTTTTACTGCACAAAACTTTTTCAATGTTTTTTGTAATAAGAAAATATTTTTATTATTTTAAAAATAAATTCTTAATTTTTTAGTTCATAATTAAACTTGTACTAGGGTTAGGGTTAGTACCCTCTTAAAATACATAAAATTTTAAAATATTTTTTTCTGTATTAAAAAAAACTTACTGTATTCATGTCATCAAAATATATTTTTTTAAATTATTGACATCCATCAAGAAAAAAGGGATGAAACCTGTGTATATGTGTGTATATATATATATATATATAAATTCCATTCAGAACGGAGAATATGCTTGCCCTTATAAATTAAAAATAAAGCAGTTTAAGCCAAAATACAGTAATAATCTTTCATTGAATAATCTGTAGTGGAATTATTGGCACCCCTAACGAGTTAGTTTCCCACCTCAGTTTTCAGAAGTGCTCTTGCAGCTGTCGGCTAAAGCCGATATGTAAAGTTTCGTTCCTAGAAAGTGGCTTCGGTAAAAAAAAATTAATAAACAAAAACACCTTCACTGTTCTTTGGGCTTTAAATCTGTTAAACGGGTTTAATTAAATAACGTGCGGAGTATGGAGAGGTGATGATTAGAATAATAATGTTCGTCTTGGACGTGTTCATGTTTGATTGTACACCAGTAACGGAATAAGACTTGTAGAGACACCAGCCAGACGGTTACTCACATGTTTATGGACCACAGTGTTCTGGTTTATTGTCTGACTGAAACACATCACTAGAGCTGGACCATGAAACATACACCATGTGGTCTGTGCACTTACCTTTTGAGCCATGGTGAGCTCAATTTCAGATTTATACTGAACACACACTTACTTCCATGTACAGCATTTAACACACTTAAACACTCCGAGTGATTTATTCCAAAGACCCGTAACACCATGTGAATGCATTCCGTAAGGTTAAACTCCAATACACCCCAACAAACCAGAGTCACTGTGGCTGTGTGTGACAGGAATGACCTCTTATTGTTCGGGTTACTGGTTCAAATCTTGCTTTGCTTTGCTTTTTTTCCCAAGCCTTAAGTATAAGGGACGCATTTGGGTGATAAATGTGCAAAACAAAAAGATCACTTCCCACCTGCACCAGTGGCTCATGGGTTCCGTGCTGTTATAATGGTGTGTGTGGTCAGGGTTCGAATCCCTGCTGTGGGTTGGTGAAAACTTTGCATGGTATCATTTTATAATGAAGCATTGTAAATTATAGTACCGTAATTAGATTAAATTAAAAGCATTTAGGAATGAACGTCATAATGTAACAACATGGTAAACATATTAGCCAGAGCAAAACACAACGTAGTATTAAACATATAGACGTCCAGGAGCCGGGGTAGCATAACCCCTGCTTTCACCTCTCCCAGAGCCCCAGGTGGGACAGACCGGACATTCTCTCTCTTTCTTTCTTTCTTTCTCGGATTTACAGTCCCACCCAAGCACAGCACCTGCAACCCAGCAAGGGTCTCAAACCTAAGTCCTCCAGAGACCGACACACACACCTTTAACCTACTGGGCCATCAGAGCTGATAAGTTTCAACACTCTTTTATTAACCTTTATCTTTTTTTTTTGCACCTTACATACAAAAACGTCCGTTTGTTCAGTACAGGAATATACATGACTTGACCAAGGCCACACCAGAACCCAGGGCTTGAACCCAGCTCCTCTCGCTGCACCGACACAGTGAGCCATCAGGACTTTGAGATGCGGCTGTTTTCTGGTGGGATTTATTTATTTTTATTTTAAGCACATGTACACAGAGTTAGACGGATGAAAAGAAAACTTAAGCAAGAGTCGAACCCATGATGTTCTGAACAAACCACATGCATGGTGTGTTAACACACTGAGCCACCAGAACATGCTGAAGCGTCAGTGAGATGTGAGTGTATTTATGTATTTATGCATCAGAGTCAGAGCACAAACTGAGCGTAAACCACGTCACGTTATAAAGACTTTATTCATAAATGAAAAGATGACATTTAAACAAGTGCGTTAGTTGGAAGTAATTGCGTGCAGAATAACTATAATAACAATAATCCTCTCTCTCTTACACGTACAGCGCTCCAGACTTAAACCCTGGTAGACATTAGACCCCCGAGTTACACCCCATATCGCATTCCTCCTCTGGATTACATCTCAGGAGCTCCTGGTCTCCAAAACACTTTACACGATGTACCCGAAGACGACGGAGAAAATACAAATAGATTTTATCTAACAGCTGAGAAGAAGAAAACAAGAGCCTGGAGGTTGATCTATCTCAGTCTCAATCTCCTGATTGGTGTGTGTGTGTGTGTGTGTGTGTGACAAAGCTGCTGAGGAAAGGATATGGATAAAATAGGATACCTTTGCGTTCGTGTGTGTGTGTGTGTGTGTGTGTGTAGGTAAGAGACATGCCAGTGTGCAGATAAACTCCAAAGGCTTGTCATGTCTAACTTGTGTGATGTAATGTGTCACAAGTGTGTGTGTGTGTGTGTGTGTGT
Organism: Clarias gariepinus; assembly: GCF_024256425.1. Lineage (NCBI taxonomy): Eukaryota > Metazoa > Chordata > Actinopteri > Siluriformes > Clariidae > Clarias > Clarias gariepinus. The sequence continues at coordinate 29,407,193 of NC_071115.1, read as the reverse complement.
GAGAGATGTTCTTCGTCCGATCCCAATCCTGATCTTGTGGGAGGTGGCGTCAAGGGTGAACACACTCCTTACAGCTCATCATCCTGGACCACTACACACACACACACACACACACACACACATGATCAATCAAATCAGATTCTTCTTTTTCAGCATTTCTTATTAACCAGCATAATTTTTTTCTCCATTTGTATCTGCCTTTAATTCAAACTCATCACTCGTTATTAACATTCTCTGACCAATCAGGATGTACAGAGCTGGAACAATCCGACCAATGGGAATGCAGTGATCCAGGTAAAAGGGGCGGAGTTTTGCATGTAAAAGCTGCCCTGGGGTATTATATTTGTGCGAGACTTTGTTATGATTCCTGAGCTGGTGGATTGCGGTACTCCTTCCTGTTGTGTTTTTGTCCGCGTTGTTTCAGCTATCTCATTGTTCTGCTTTAGCTCTAATCATGCGTTCTTTGTGTCGATAACTCAGGTAAGACTCTGCATATGCACGTACGCATCATTGTGTAGGTGGCATGCGGGCTGGAATAAATATATTCAACTGGTAAATGTGTTTATGCATTAGTTTATCTGTTAGCTTAGTTAGAACAGCTAAAATAACGAACACGCTAGGTTATATTCATTGTGATCTTATATCATGAAATGACGCACCTGGATTTTTTTTTTCTTTTTTTTTTCTATAGCTTGCTTATCAAGGTTAGCGTATCTTAAGCACAATTTGTGTACAGATTCTACCTGACCTGGATCAACACTGGAAAAAGTCTAAACGTTGCATTTGTTTATTGCCAAGAACCATCAAGCAGATCAGGGTGAAGGCAGCCGTAGTATTACCATAGGGGTGTACAGTAACAACCAGGACAACATGCTAATGATCAACTTGTTTTAATCAAGCTGAAACGATTGACTCTGTAAACAAGCATCTTTTCAAAATAACCAATTGAGTGGTTTTGCACCAAATTTGTATTATAATTTTTGAAAACGTGCCCCTATTGATTTCTCCCTCCAACATGATTATGGATTATTGTCATGAGGTCAAACACATCATATATCAGGTCAAGGTTACAACACTAGATAAAAGTGTAAAGGTAAAACTTTACACTTGTGTCAAACTCTCCATTTGTGCATTGAGAATGTAACTTAGATTTAAATAGAATTTTTTTTTTCATGTTTACAAAGTTGTTGTTTTGATCTACTTTTATTTTTCGAACCTATGTGATATTGGACCCCTTTTTGGTCTAGCCCAGAGGTAGTGTGTTTAGATTCAGATCGCTATATATGCAGTCAGTGTATACAGTAAGTCTATAAAAAAATAAGCAATTTCCTTAGAATTACAATAATTGCTAATCACGCTGAACATGTGGACAGTTTGATCTTTCGAGGCGTGTATATTTCCTTGTACTTGTATGGAACATAAACAACAATCTTTAGTGACTCTTCCGTCAATGAATGTGAAAAGACTCTGGTTGCTCTGTCATACCGGGCTCTCCGTTCAGATATCTTACACGCAGATATATACATATTATGTTTTCTCTGACGACCCGTAATTAGTTTTGTCTCTTAGTGGCGCTTTTTATTAGCTCCACGGTTTCAGAACATAGGAGACAAACTGTTTTGAAACTTCCCGCAGGAGGAATAAACAAACATTGATCTGTCCATTCATCTTAGAAGGTTCAGTTTTCATAGTCTACTTTTCTTTTTTTGGAGTAAACCGAGCGCTTTCAGTTCTGTCTCTTAGTCTTTAAGCACCAGTTCACACCACCCTTCCAAACCACAACCTTCATTGATCTCATGTTGGATAGATAGAGCCATGAAGCTTTAGTCATAGGACTTGCATTAAAGTCTGACTGTTCAAAACCCCCAGAAATAGACCTCTGCTTTCTCACCGCACCAAAGTACCAATACCAATAATAGGTGCTACCTGATGGTGCTTAAAATCCAAAACACACATCAATACAAACCTGCTTTAACCTGGATTTGGGGGTTGAGAGATTAGAAACATAACCAGTGAGAATTCGGCAACACTTAATGAAAACGTGCACCCACTGGATTTTATCGGTCTAATTACGTCACGTGGCTTGAATGAGCGAACATTATGAGTTTTTAATATAAAATCTTTAAATCTGTCGATTTTGTGTGTGTAGTTTACGAATTGGATTTGGTTAAAGAGACTTAAACAGATCCTGATACAATCAGTGACACTAAACAAGCGTCCCAGCTAATCAGATTGCCTTGCCGTGTTCAGACATGAGCAAAAATGCTCACGTGCCAACACACAGTTCTGTTCTGATTCATGGAGAACGCGAGCGAGACAAGTGAATGATGGAGCTGAATGAAACACAAACACACTGCGGTCTGTTCTGTTTTTTCAATTCTCCAGGTCTTATCACATATTTGTCTTGTGTTGATAAATGTTCTAAAAGAGCAGCTCTGACAGACGTGTAGCCACACACCACGTGTGGTCTTATTTCTATGGGAAATGTGGATTTTTGTACTTTCTAGTCGCCTGGAAGTTTAGCTGATATATATAATGTAAGACTTTCAGTGTAATATTATAATTATAATTGTAGAGATAATTAGAGCCAGGCATCTCACCCTTCTTGGAGGGAATATCGTCGATGGAGTCGACCACGTGGATGGTTCCTGTGGCTGATGCTTCACCCAAGGCGTTACTGACGTGGCACTCGTATGTGCCCGCTGCCTCCTTGGTCAGGGGGAAAATCTGCAACATTCGGAGTTATCCTTTTTCAGCACATCCTATACAGTATGCTGCTTTTCAATCTTTCGCAATCACTATTTTTACATTACGAAGAAAGCCTCACATTCGCTAAATTCATGAAAATCAACGTCATTCACCTCAAACCGAAAAATTCACTATTTGTCACAATCACAACATTTTTACAAAAACACTCGCATTCGCACAAATCCCTTTACTTCACTGTTAGAAATAATGTGTAGCATAAACAGATGTGAGTTGTACGTCATAAGGGAAAAAGGAAGTGTTTTTTTTTTCCTGCACATCCATTGTTACAAGCACAGTAATGAAAACTAAAGCAGGAAATTCTCCAGACAGCAATGCTCTACCTTTTACACAATAAACAAGTCATTTCTTCCATATAAAAATAATTCACAAACATGTTTCCTTTCTGTTCAAACATTCTATCAGTACATGATTATAATAATTTTTTTCTAATCCTAGCCAAACTAGTAAGTAGCAGAAAAACTTTCTGTCTTTCAGGGTTAAAAGCTGCATGCTTCAATCACAGCAATAGAATTATAACATTGAATATGAAATCTGTAACAGTTATGGATGTCGTAGAAATAAATACAAACTACTGCAGACTCACCAGCACCCACCCGGTGACCTCGTGCTTCTCGGGGCCTCCTCTCATCTGGATGGCGAGGTTGTCTTGGTCTCCAGGGAGCAGCTGAGACGGTTTCTGTTCGTATGTCATCTATAGTGAGTAGGACCAAAGTGTTAACTGTTTTTATAAGGAGCGTCAAGTCAAAGCGGGACTTTTGATTGCGCAGACTAACAGAACACACAAATAAGAGTAAAAACTCCCTTTATTTCTCCACTTATCCCCTACTACACTAGTGCACTTATTCCAGCGATTCACTAGTGCCTGGACACCATCAAGGTAGAAAGTTTTCTCAGTGCTCTGGAGCCATGATCATGTCTGAAACGCTGGCCTCCCAGGAACGCCTTTAATGTCCCAAGCCTGTGGAAATGTCTTGTAGCGAGGTCAGGACTGTATACGGCAATAACTCCCCGCAGAGTCCCTGTAATGTGCGAGTGGTGTTAGTGTATGATTGTTTGTACAGTTCCCACAGACAGAGGCGTCTCTTAGACAAGTTCTCGACAAGTTTTCTGCCTATTTTCAGTCCCAGTTTAACTTGAACGGCCCGTGTATTAGTGAACCACGGCGCTTTAATTGTCCTAAAGCTCTGTCCCGAGTTTGTTTATTACCAGATGCTTTTTTATCTTTTCTTATTATTAGTTCTTTTAATCTTTCGCGCACCGTTCACTAAAATGCCTCCTTCTTCAGGACTTCTGTGCAAAACTGAACCATATGTCACGAAGTGTGAGTAAATGTGTGTGTGTGTGTCTTCTGTGTAAAAGGACACACACACCGTTCTCAATAATGGTATGTGGAAACAATACAGCCAGAAAAAACGAGGAAGGAATCCAGGAAGTGTTTCATCCAACATGGAATCTGCTCTCAGAGGCGTTTTATGCTACAAACATCCTTAACAACAAAAGACTCTCTTGGCTCTTGGGGCGAAACCGTCACAGTCTGTTTACTAGCGTCTCCAATATACAGACTGACATGCATGAATAACTGACTGAACATCACAACGGTAGAGCTGGCCTGATATCTACTGTACACACTGGTGTTTTAGAGGTGATTAAGAACCAACATCATAGTAATCAGGCTACGCATTAGCTAGCTAACATTTTCCTGAATTGTCTGCTTACTTTAGATAAAAGCCAAATGATAAATGTAAACATAAAAAAAAGAATGGGATTATGAACAAAGTTGCCACATTTCTTCTCCGTACAGATGTATGTACTTCAGTCTCACTATTGTGTCATGCAACACATGCTAAGCATGGACTAGCATTATAGTAACTGGGTTAAGTATTAACTAATTTAGAAATCCTATTAAATAATGTAACATCCTAGTGACCAGGTTAAGCATGCACGAGCCCTACGTTAAACAAACTAAGTGTTAACTAGCATTAAACACGTGCTAACATTCATGCTAAGCATGAATTAGTGCATTAAACTACAAGTGAATGTTTTTTTTAAATATTAGATAGGGGAGAGAAAAATTGTATTTATTTGTTGTGTGTGTGGCAATTCATGTATTGTCACACCGACTCCAAAATGTATATTTTTATGTATGTTTGCATTTAAGGCGGTAAATGGTGGTGTAGTGGTTACTGTCGCCTTGCACCTCCAGGGTCAGGGTTCGATTCCCGTCTCTGTGTGCATGGAGTTTGCATGTTCTCTCCGTGCTTAGTGGGTTTCCTCCCACAGTCCAAAAATATGCAGGTTAGGGTAAGTGGCATTCCCAAATTGCCTGGAGTGTGTGTGTGTGTGTGTGTGCCCTGTGATGAATTGGCACCCTGTCCAGGGTGTACCCTGCCTCGTGCCCTAGGCCTCCTGGGATAGGCTCCAGGTCCCTGCCACCCTGAATACAAGATAAAGTGGTATAGAAGATGAGTGAGTGAAGTTGCATTTAAAATTGTTACAGTTCCTCTATAGTCCTGCAGGTGGTGCAGTCTAAACCAGCAGCACAGCATTCTGTGATAAATATACAATCTATTTACAGCTAAAGTGACTTAATCGTTAATTTGTTTAGCGTTTTTATTGAAGATAAAAAAGGTGATGTTTCAATTTTGATTTCATTTAATCAAAAATGTTTGACAACGCACATCAATGCAAAACCTTGTGACCATCCGATGAAATGCTCTCTAGACCGTATCTGTCCCATCCCTGGGGGCGGGTCTTACTCAACAGGAGCAGGTAAAGATGGTCTCTCTTTGTGGACATCACTAACACCACCATGTTTTTGTTTGTTTGTTGTTTTCTGTGGACTTAGCGTGCCTTGTCTAAGTTACTGGATGTGTTTGTGGAGTGTACCTTCCTCCAGGTGAGAACTGGTGTGGGGACGCCGATGGCCTCGCAGCTGAGGAAGACCTGAACACCGGTGACGTTCCAGATCTCACCGGGACCCGTAACAATCACAGGAGCTGAGAGAGGAGAGAAAATAAATGTGAAAAAGTGGGGGAAAAAAGAAAGTCTGCTGTGAAACTTTACTATTATTTTAGTATAATACTATACACTGTGTGTGTGTGTGTGTGTGTGTGTGTGTGTGGTGGGGCCAGGATTCATGAATGCTAATCCCACCTGAAAAGATGGAATTTCAGACATGTCGGCTCAGGGATACGGATCGGGAGCGGACATGCTCACATAACACACTTGCTCTGTGTGTGTGTGTGCGTGTGTGTGTGTGTATCAGTCATGGAAGCACTCTTAGAACTTTTTCATGCCAAACCAAACTAATCACTCTGACTATATATCTGCAAAATATACTTTATTAAATTTCTTAATCCAGTACTGTCCAGCCTGGACAGAATATTCTGATAATAATATTGTGGGGAAAAAATGAGAGATGAGAATCTTAAATCCTTCCTTTTTAATTAATTTTTATTCTTTACAAGTGCCCTGAGGAACAGGGACAGGGAATGTAGCGAGGGAGGGGTCGACTGTTTTTAGTCCTGGGGCCTTAGAGACTCTGATGAGGATGTGGAGCTGAAATATTTAGTTTGTTTGTTTTATTCTTTAATTAAAACTAAATCTAGAAGAAATAAACAGCATGAACTTCGGAATTCTGTTTACTGAAAAAGCTACTCATAACTCTTGTGTTTAGAAAAAAAGGACAATTAGGAGGGTTTTTTTGGCCATTTTATTTTACACAATTTTACAGATTTTTAAATAAAAAAAATAAAAGTAAAAAATGTTAAACAAATATAGGTTATTTAAAATAATCTTAACCTTACCTTAACTATAAGAGAGCACTAGACATATTTTACAGCTAGATCATTAATAAGTGTGATGATTTTAAAATGTAAAAATCTTATTATCCACAGTATAATCTTGGATCTTTTAAACCTAATAACAAATTTACATTTTTTACATTTTAAAGATTTTGTTTTTCATTTTCTTTGCCATAAGTACATTTTAATCATTTTATTTTAGTTAAAGATATACTTCAACTATAAAAATAAAGTAAAATGTTTGATAAACTGTTTGGTTAGTTGTTGTTTTTTTGTGTTGCTTTTTTTAAATTCTAATTTTAGTGTTTATATATGTATATAATGTAATAATTAATACCTTTAAACGTAAATTAAATAAAATATGTAATGAAAGGTTTTTTTTATGATTTTTTAATTTTAGTTTTTGTATTTTTTTTAAGTGAATAAAAAAGAGTGAAATGAAATGCAAAAAAAACAAAAACACAAATTCACACTGAACAGTTCAGGTACAGTTCTTTAAGTCTCTGATAATATAAGTAATATGTATAATTTATAAAGTATTGGCCCCCCTCACCTTTGGCGCACTTGCCCTTGTTCTGCACCTTGATGGCGGGTTTCTGCTGACGCTCGGCGGACGCGCTGGCCGCTCTCAGCTCGCACGCGCTCCGGTACTCCACCCCGTCCGAGCCGCACACCTCGTAGTTGCCGTCTTTGCACATGCACACGCCCGTCTCGTTCTTCTTCTTCTTCATCGGCTTCACGTCGCCGTGCGGTTTCACGCACTCGAAGCCGGGCGCGCACCGCGCCGCCCCGCGCCCCCCGCACGCCTGTCCCGGTCCCGCAGCGCACAGCTCGCAGCAGCCGCACGCGTCCAGCACGCGGAACGCGCAGTCCGTCGGCTCGGCGCACGAGCTCGGCTCACAGGGCGGGCAGGAGCGCGGGGCGCGCGAGACAGCGGCGGCGGAGAGCGCCGGGAGCGCGAGGAACAACCAGAGCATCATGAGCGCGTGAAGCGGTAAAGCGACTGGAGTCTGGAACGGACAGAGCGGGGACACTGAGACGACCGGTTAACCACGCCCACTCGGAAACGCCCACTTAGAGCACCGTTATACTGTAGTTTGGACATTTACATATTATTCATGGTTTGAGTTATAGAGCAAAAAATTAAAAAGATTTGAAAAAATGACGTCATTATAAGACCATAATCACCATCGCCTTGCACCTCCAGGGTCCGGGTTCGATTCCCGCCTCGGTGTCTGTGTGTATGTGTGCATGCTCTCTCTTCCTCCAGGTACTCTGGATTCCTCCCACAGTACAAAAACATGCAGATTATTAATCTAGTTGGCATTCCCAAACTCAGTGGCAGTTCTACACTGAATTGCTCCCCGGGTGAGACTCAACCCAACCCACCCAACTCATCACAGTACAGAGACAGCACTTGTTAAAGTAGTAAATGACCTCCTATTGGCCTATGATCAGGGTTGCATCACTATACTTGTTTTACTTAATGTCAGTGCCGCTTTTGACACCATTGATCATAGTATTCTCCTTCACAGATAAAAAAATGTAATAGGAATTAAGGGAAACGGTCCTCTTGTGGCTCAGATCCTATTTTACTAATCGTTATCAGTTTGTACAGTAGATTTAAATGGTGACCATTCTGCTTGTTCTCAAGTGGAGTTTGGTGTTCCACAGGGTTCAGGTTTAGGTCCACTGCTTTTTTCTCTTTACATGCTTTCTCTGAGCAACATAATTCGTAAGCATAGAATTAGTTTTCATTGTTATGCTGATGACACACATTTATACGTCTCAGCAAAACCAGAAGAGAAAATCCACCTTACTAAAGTTGAGCAATGTGTGCAGGATTGGATGTTAATTAACTTCCTTCTGCTTAATCCTGATAAGACAGAAGTTCTATTCATAGAACCACAGGCAGCTAGAAGTAAGCTTTCTGATCACAGTGTAACTTTAAATGGCCTTTATGTTCCATCAAGTACAACAGTAAAAGACCTCGGTGAGATTATAGATTCCAGCCTTTCATTTGAAGCACATTTAGATAATATTACCAGGATAGCATTCTTTCACCTCAGAAATATTGCCAAGATAAGAACTATACTGTCGCTAAACGATGCATAAAAACTAGTTCATGCTTTTATCACCTCTAGGTTGGACTATTGTAATGCCTTACTGTTTGGTTGTTCAACTAGTTGCATAAACAAGCGTTAGTTAGTCCAGAATGCAGCAGCAAGAGTTCTCAGTAGAACCAGAAGATACGAGCATATCACCCCTATCTTATCTTCACTGCATTCCAAATAGTGTTCGGGACTCAGACACAGTCTTAGTGTTTAAGTCCAGGCTAAAAACCTATTATTTAATCAAGCATTTTTAAATAGGTAAATAGATCTATTTAAATTTTGTAAATAGATTAGCCTTGGGTAAAGGAGCAGATCTGGGGGACTCATGGACGTAGAGTTAATGGTAAACTGGTATGTTTAGATGCTGTCTTCTCATTGCTCACTCAGGTTTGTTGATGGTAAAGTGATTGGTCGCTGTACATCTCAGGGAGCCCTTATGTCAGTTTCCCTTTGGCTCTCCCTTTTAGTTATGATGTCATAGTTAGTCCTGCTGTAGTCCCTGCTTGCACTTTGTACTACAAATACATTCACATAATACATTGTGAGACTGTGACAATACCTAACTGCTTCTCTTCTTTTTTTCTCCTCTCTCTCTCTCTCTCCCTCTTTTTTTCCCTCTAACTGTCTATCTATCGAGCTATACATGTTGCTCCTGAGCTGCCAGTGATCCAGACCGCCTCTGACCTCTGGAGCTGTCTGACTCGTCCTGGTATCCTGCTTTTGAAAATCTTGTTGCATGGATGCCCCGTGGGGTCTGCCTGGGATAAGTGTGGTGACTGGGGACAGTTCTGTCCTTGGCTGATGCAGACAGCTGTTCTCTAAGGACCTGTTACGTCAGTCGCTCAATAGTTCAGGACTGGAGTTTCCTACGGTCTACCTGAGCCTCCAATACCGAACTGGACTCAATTTTAACTTTAACACATCTCCTGTTATACTGAACTTCCAGCCTCACACAGTATGATGCAGATCTATCCCTGCTATCTGTTTCACCAAAATGAGGATGGGTTCCCTGTTGAGTTTGGTTCTTCTCAAGGTTTCTTCCTATTACCATTTCTGAGAGTTTTTCCTTGCCATTGTCGCCGTCGTCCTCGGCTTGCTCATCAGGGACAATCTTATCATTTTAAATCATACACATTTATACAAACTTAAATAATTATTTTGATTGTGTACAGCTGCTTTGTGACAATGTCAATTGTTAAAAGCGCTATACAAATAAAATTTAATTCAACTGAATTGACCGCTGGTCGTACTGCGAAGGGTAAAGGGTAAAATTAGCTCATTTCTATGTTGGTACTCTAATAACCCAAGATTGACCGACATTTTGGTTACATACTGTATGACCCAGTGTTTTTTGTGACTGGTTATAGATTTAGAATCCGAATTTAAACCATATAAATTTAAACGTTATCTCATTCAATCTAAAATAAAATTTAGTACTTTATAGTTTAATAATAAAAAAAGAAAAATCTAAAGGTTGAAACTGGAAATATCATATCAAGAAGTGAGCGCACCAGAACTCTTAACCTCAAAGGCTCTTTTCTTTTTTTATTTTCCCCCAACTTTCAGAATTTTCGCAACATGGTTATTTTAAATGCTCAGTGCTGAATTTAGCTTTTCTTTCTTTTAAAATAAAGTTCTAGTCAATGATAATACAAAAGTAAAAAAAAAAAGAGAAGTTTCCTCACACTGTCCCAAAACAAAACCAATAACACGTACACTGCCTTGTACTGCCTTGGCTTTGTAAGAAATGTGCATGTTTAAGTTCAAGGCAGTACACATGTTTATAGCTAGTGTTGACCAACCTAACTTTTTGGTTATTGTTATAAACACATCTTCTGCTTAGCATTTAAATGTGCTATATATTCCTGATATGCACACTGTCAGGCCTAAAAAAAACAGTCGCCACCGATTGCTTTGATTACGGCCATGGCATGGTTCGATAAGCTTATGCTATATTTGTTCCCCTCCTGAATCACATAAATTTCTCTCCAAGATCTTGTCCTGATGATGGGAGAGTCAGACAACTGCGCAAAGCCTTTTCCAGCACATACCAAAGATTCTTAGTGGCGTTATGGTCTGGACTCTGTAGTGGCAATTCTATGTGTGAAAATGATGTCTCATGCTACTTTAACCACTCTTTCACAGGTTGGGCCTAAAGACGTCTGGCATCATCATCATCATCTTGGAATATGCCCTTGCCCTCAAGGAAAAAAAAAAATCCATAGATGGAAAAACCTGGTCATTCAGTAGATTCAGGTGAATATTGTTGTTGGTCTTTCGGCTGCTCCCGGCAAGGGAGAATACAGTGGAATATTTGGTCCGCACAACAACTTGGCACAGGTTTTACGCCGGATGCCCTTCCTGACGCAACCCTCCCATTTTATCTGGGCTTGGGACCGGCATTGCATCCAGTGGCTGGGGGGTTTGGGCACTGGCTGGGAATCGAACCCACTACTAGTAAGGTCACTACTATCCTTACAGACTTTAATAGTGCTATTTACAGTTCTTAACCCAATTTTAATAGGTTCAACAACTTTCTTAGTTGTTTTCTTTCCTCTATGTAGGACGATAATTGGACGCTTCTGAAACAGAGCAACATCTTTGCCACAACCACAGGATATGTCTTTTTTGTTTAAGGAATGAGAAGCTTTTCACTGAATCAGTAAGGATTAAAAAAAGATGTTGCAGATGTCCCTGAACCATATTAATCTGCAGAAAGCGCTTTTCACTATTTGCTTAGTTAAGTCCAGAGTCCAGGTGTCCAGGCAGTGTATGTCTCTATTTTAATATTCTGCTAAAAAAAATAAACACTCAGTCCCAACTTGAAGGTCCACTGTATGTGTGGTTCAAGTTAAAAGAAAACAAAACAACCATCCTTCTTTTTTTTATGTTATGTTATGGCTCATTTTGTGTTTTGTTAAAAGAAAACATGACGTTCCAACTCGTAGAACACAAGAACACAATCAGACAGACATTTTGTAAAATCTAAACTACAATCTAAAAAACAATTTGTATTTAGAACTTTTTTTTCCCCCACAGATAATATTCTCGACTCGAGCACAGGAAAGAGGAGGACAGTGAAGAGCAGTAGAAGCATTTACTCCCACACGAGGTTTAAATGAGGGTTTGGGAGTTGTTTATAAATATTTCTGCCTAAACACCCAAACTGTACATTCCAGGAACTCTTCAGTCATTATGTTTTGGTTTTCACCAACGTCCCCCAAAGTCGTCCTGGAGGAGAGAAGAGAGATTCTGAACTTGTAACACTCAGCCAGCCAGAGTTTTATTCGTTACACATTTATTTAAAGTATTTGTTCAGGAAGGCACCAGCGATGTCCCTGTAGGGGGTTTGAGAGTCCGAGCGTAATGGAGGTATTCGGCAGAGAGAGCGGAAACGAGGAGACCGCAGGAGGAGGTTGTGACCCAGGCCGATGCAGCTGGAGCTGAGCCAATACAGCGCCATGGACTAGAGCAGAGAAAGACAGGGAAAGAGAGACAGTTTTTTGTTTTTACACTAGAGTTATCAACATCTATGATTTGTTTGAACATCTTGTTTAATACCTGATAAATTACAAAAAACTGATATTTCACAAATGTATTTATGTATTTAGCATGTTTTGACTAAATTGAGGAAAAAGGGGCGTGGTTACTATATTGGATAATAATAAAAATAGTTTAATCTACATAGTTGCTAGTCTTTCCAGATTTAAACAGTAACTTTACAAAGGTGGAACTGTTTTTGCTTGATTTTAATGACTATACTACGTTAGACGTATGCAAAATGCATAAAACGTGACTCATTTCGTTCTAAGTACACAAACCAGACATGACGTCCACCGTCTGCGCGCGTGATGCGATGCAAAAACACGACCGCATGCTGGTATCTGTGTCTGATTTCATCCGCTACACGACTGCAGAACCTTTAGCTACAACACAATAGTTGAACGATAACACAAGCTAGCATGACATATCTGACGTATCAGACGTGTCCCCCAGGCTCGAGCCCTTTCTCCTGCTTTCTCTCCTGCCAAGTTAAATCAACCTGAACATCTCTTCAGGCACTCGCCTCTGTTATGCAACCCTGCGTGAAGACACAACAGTCATTTGCGAGACGGATTTCAGCAGAGATGAAACAGGAAAAGAGAGAGAGAGAGACGGGGGAGTGGAGGGGTGGAACGTATGCGATTATCGGACGATATCCGAGCGTCCGGGTCCGAATCTGTACTTTACTAAAGAGCGCACTGTGTTATGACACTGGGACGCTGGGCATGAGGACGACTTCAATGTCAAAACTTCGCAAATCAACTGATACGCGATACTGACGATTATCTGGTAGTAAAGCGCTGAATTAGGAATGTAAAGATTTTAAAAAGATTGTAGAGAGAAGTAAAAATGGGAAACCTGATTACAAAGGTGCGCTTTGTTAACGCATGAGTATCTACGATCGCCTCGTAGCTATACAGTATGTATGAAACAAAATCTAAAACATCTTGTTATTTAACACTTACTTAATGATTTTTTTGGCAATTTTTCTGTTTAAAATTTCACACAAAAAAATCTGCAGTGTCAAATAAAGGTTACCAGTTTTTATGAGGGGTGTTCAAGTCAAACCAGGACTTTTTTAAGGAATAACAGAGGAATTATTAGGAATAACAGAACACAGCTATGAAAGTAAAATCCTCCCTTTCATTTAGCTCTATATACACTAATGCACTTATATATTTTCACTAGAGCTTTTTCTAAGTTTTCTTAGTACGTCGAAACCACGATCAGAGTGCCTGCTTAATGTTTGAAGCTTCACTCTGGCCTCCCAGGAACTCCCAACCATGTTGATATAGCTTGGTGCGAGGTGAAGACTGAGTACTGAGGATGTGGCGATAACTTCCAGCTGAACCCCTTCTTTAAAATGTTTTTATCATTCAAATATTTTACTCCAACTACGAGTCTCATCACCGTACTGTTGCTTGAAGCCTTTTGTAAATCAACTGATTTTATGCCGTCATTCATCAGAAAAAGGAAGGTCATCTGAAAGTCCCAGTTTGACTTGAACGCCTGTCGAAGCTATTAATAGCTAATTGAACATAGAAATGTATTCCTTCCACCAAAATAACAGTAACCATAACTACAACTAGACATGTTGTTCTGTAATAAATAATCATATTCAGTGTTAGCTGTGGCATAAGAGAAATAAAAGACTCGCAGTTATTGCAGACGTCTACTCTTTCAGATGTTCAGCTGCAGAACACCGTAGCTACATAAAAACGGCGAGAGATGTTCGCTTATGCCGCTAATTGTTACTTTTGGTTTCATATAAAAAATTTTACCATTGTAAAATATTAATATATATATTTTTTATAATTTAACTTACTAAATTACTCTTAAAGTTAATGATCATGAATAACAGCTTGACTAGTTTGTCAGCACCACAGCAGGATGAACACACACCGCACGTTTGTTCTGGTACCTTGTTCATTACCGCATCGCTGCATCCAGACACATGCACACACAAACACACTCACTCACACATGACTGATCACTTACAGACGGGACGGTGGCGGCTAAAGGGATCATAACCAGGGAGATTCCTCTGATGAAGTTGGTCGCATATGTCTGAAACTTCGATTGTTCGAGCTTGCTCAGGGCGTGTATCTGCACACACACACACACACACACACACACACACACACACAATATTAAAGCATGTGATCCATTACTCTATTCCATAATCCTTTAACACACGTCTAAACATTTAACACGACACATTAAAAATGTTTCTTAAATATAAAGGTTTAGTGTGACGTCATAAATGTTTTAATTTTTAGAAGTGTTTCTTTTGTTTTTCTGTAATGTTCCCGATTTAGACGCCCTGCCCCAGACTGTGCCATGACCCAAAAAAAAAAAAAAAACAGGAACAAGGAAATCCCACCCAACAGCTCTATTGTTTTTTGAAATGTGTGTGTGTGTGTGTGTGTGTGTGTGTGTGAGTACTGTATATAAGATTTCCTCTTGTTCCACTTAAGACAATTAAAAACCTTCTCCTCCAAGACAGAAAACAATAAATGAAGACACCCCTGAAAAAAAACCTTTAAAACGTCAATAAAATAAAGATCAAACAAAGATTTAATCGCTGCTTATTTGCAATTATAAATAATTATATGATTGACTTCATTAAGATCATATTAAGCTCAAACTATAACCCGTCTTAGATAACTTTTATATACTGTAAAAATTATTATTAAAAATAGTTAAGGGAACAATTAATCCCGGTTTGACTTGAACACCCCTCCTAAATATATACAATATACGTTTAAGTCAAACTGGGACTTATTGTTCCCTCACTTTTAAACACACACATGCATGCATGCACGCACACACACACGCACGCACGCACGCACACACGCACGCACACAGGTGTCCTTGATGTGGTTCTGACCTCAGTGATGAGCAGGTTGACGAGGCCCAGAGACACCGGGATGATCCAGGTGGAGTCCGGTAACGTGAGGTCCGGGAACCAAAGGGCGCCCCCTGCTGCTAGCTCCTGCTGCAGTCCTGCTGCCACACACACACACACAGGGCAACAGGTAAGATGAGCAAAATGAGAGCTGTGTTTACAAAATAGCCCCGTCCACTTTACTCTCAAACAGAAGTACTGTAATTCGTACTCATTACTCACCCCACAGATGGGACTTACCAGACGGGCCGTGTCCCAATCCCATGCTGATGTTACGCAGGGCGAGAGAGACGGACACCCACATGGGCAACTGAACCCAGATCAGCAAACTGGCCTTGAACGGGTGGCAGTTGTCTCTCACGTAAAGCTCGGACACGATCCGCCGCAAATTCTTCTTAAACTGGAACCTGTCGAGCGATAAAACGATTAAAGCTTCAAGGCGAACTGACCTGAACTGGCTTCTCATGGTTAACGTCAGCTAGTTAAATACCACAGAACTTTAATCACAGTTTTGTTAAATATTCACTAGCTAGCCTTAGTTCCCAAGTTATTTAGCTGAATGTAATAATGTGATTAGTGTATGTAATTTCCATCTAGCACTATTGAAAAATTATCTAGTTTAGCTGAAGCGATTTTTGCTAAAGAGTACAAAAAAGTTGGCTAACACGACCTGACATACTGAGCAAAAACTAAATAAAGCTTTTTGCTAATGTTTACAATAAGCTAGCTAACTGACAGACTGCTAATACTAGCTAGACTCTTTTGCTAAAGACTGATAGTTTTTAATTACATATTATAATTAAGATAGCTAGTAAAAAATAAAAAGATTAAGTAAAGCTAGCTAAGACAGTGCGCTGACAGACATAATTACTAGCTAGCATTCTGATGGTTACATTTACTTAGCAAATGAAACACAACTTCACCAACTGCCTAATTTACTAGTTAATTAGCATTAATTATAAGCTAGCTAACACAGTGTGACAGAAAACATTAACATTTTAAAACAGACAGTTTAAAAGGTAATGAATAAATAAATGGCTGATTGTGCTTTTTAGCAAGCTGAGGAACTAGCATTAATGCCATAAGTCGAGCATGAATGTTACAATTGATAATACCTAAAAAAATTCTTTATGTTATAATCGTCACATGACCATAAATTGTGTCGTACCTGCACATTTTCTCGGACCAGCCCTTCTCCTTGGCCCTGACGGAGACCTCGTAGCGTAGCCGTTGTGCTAACTCAGCTATTTCCTTCTGCAAGGCTTCAATCTGGCTGAGAGAAATAACAATCCTGCAGTTATTCACCAGCTCGCCATATAAAAATACTCATACTACTGATCCAGAATCAGCTCGCGTGCACACTTCCAGTGCAAAGATGGCAATAAATTATTGATGACTGATCTGGGAACAGCTCAATAAAGCGTTTATTAAAGCACTTGTTAAGTCGCAAACACCCAAGCACTGATCCCAGATCAACAATAACAATAGCACAGAGATATAAAAGTAATAGTTTAATGTTCCGTTCACTTAAGCTGTACCCTGTTTCGGACACTTCTATCTCAGTAATGTTAGTCCTAGAGATTAGGGTGATTTCAAATTAAATAAGTAATTATATTAACTAAAGAAAACACCTACATCAAAAAAAAAAAAAAGATAAAATAAAATACTTATGACTCCTAAGCACTTTTTTTGCTCCACAGTCAAGAGCGAGAGATTGAAACCAGTAACGGCGACATGGGAATAAAACGAGCTCCTGGGAACAGAGGGATTGTGGGAAAGCAGGGAGAAACACATTCCTTCTTATAAAAAAACCCCCTGAAGATTCTTTTACCCATAAACAGTTTGGTTGTTTAGGACGAGATGGAGATAAATATTTTATTTGCCGACCTTCAGAGTGTGTGAGGTCTGTTTACTTTACCCTAGCAAATGTTTTCACCACGCGGTCAACTGATCGTTTCTGGGGAGAAAAAAAGTCCATGTCTCACCCAGAAGGAGGACGAGAATATGCGAGGAGGGGAAATAAAACTTTTCTACAAGATATGGAGGAAAATCCGGTGTGAACGGCAGAGGAGGTGGAGCTAATTTTGGGTCCAGAAACATATAAAAGAGAAGCGTGAAATGAAACAACTAGTAAGATTTACTCTATGGCAACTTCATAAAACTTTTTTTTTTCTATGCTTTCTTTAAAAATATGTCATTGTATAAGATTTATTAAAAATGTATATTACAAACTGCCTTTAAGGTTCTCATGAAGTGTTTATGAAAAAATATTAATACAAAATAAAAGGTATTAAGTGGCAGAGAAAACCTGTTTAGAAAACTAAAGCACTTTCGGTCCGAACTGCTTGATTGTGTTATTCATTTCATAGACCATCTACTCAAATGTTTAAATAAAGCAAATCTTACCCAATGCCCCCTTAAACAAAATAAAATATTTAACACAATTCTTTCCAGATACCAACAGAAAACTTTCTGCTTCAATCAGTAATGTAAAAATGCATCATGCAGGTCTACACAAGTAAAGCAAGTGTGTAGTAAGTGTGTTAGACGAGACCTTTGCAATGATGATGGCCTGGTAGACGGCGAGCGGCAGGGTGACGACGGTGCGCAGTGCCAGTGTGGTGCAGACGATCCCCGCCCACCACGGCAGCGCCGTCATCTGCTGGCTGGAGATCAGGAGCTGCTCGGTGACATGGACAGCAGCGGAATCTGCCACGCTCTCGTACCACCCTGATCCGGACGAGCTCACGTGCCTCACGCTGCACGGCCGCAGGTATACAGCTGGCATGAATGTCATGCATCTGGAGCTGAGAGAGTGAGCAGATCGGGGAGTTGAGTCTGTCCTAAAGACACCGTGGGAGAAAGATCTGACCTGGGGTTTTACAGTCAGCTGGAAGACACGGAAATGTGACCTTAAGGATCCAGGAAAGAAGAGTTTCACGCACGTCATGGTCGAGAGCCTGAAAGACAAGGCGACAGATTCATTGTGTGACTTTTTGTGAAATAGACAAGAAAATGGTCATTACTAACAGAACAGCTACAACAAATAATCAAGAAACATGAAATAAAATCATAATAGAAAAAAAGGTTTCTTGATTGATCAATTGGTTTAGGGTTTGAGGCCCCCCATGCCACGTGCTACATCACCAAGAGCTTCAAAACAGAATAAATTATAGTATAAATAGTATAATGTTATATGTTACAGTTATAAGGTATAACGTTAAGTTTATATCTGAAAAGTGGTCTTTTACATAATATGCTGCTTTCTTTTCTTTTTTTTCTTGATTGTTCTAACTGACTTATTAATGAAGTCATAAACATGTATAACAAAGTTTGTAAAAAAACAACCTAATTAAATTTTATTTATTTAGTGATCATTGTCGCAAAGCAAAATTTCACAGAATGAAAAAAATGAGAAAAAAAACAGACAAATAAAAAGAAAAGGGTAATTAATACTTTTACACAGTGCGTGTGCCTATCTATCTATCTATCTATCTATCTATCTATCTATCTATCTATATGTTGGCAATGATAAATGATAAATTATTGTTTTGAAAGTTTCAACAGCAACAACAATAATACATTTATTAATTAAACTAAACAATAAATAAGCCAGCTGTTTTTCTGCCAGTTTGTGACAAACATCAACACAATTAAAGAACTTATGATTTTTATCTTGATTATATATTCAGAAAGAATAATTATTAGCTTAATTGATTATAAAAATAATGGATAAAACATGAAAAACATGACATTGAATCATTTCTAGTTATTATAATTACTTTTATCATTATTATTATTATCATTATAATTATTATCATTATTATTATTATTATTATTTCACAAACAGACTAATAACCTCAAACTCCAGAATGAACGAAGCTAACATGCTAACTATCCGAGACAAACAGAAAGATCCTCACCTTCCGCCGTTATTCCACATCTTATCCTAAACACTCGATCACATTCTCATGCAGTAATTCATAAAACGAACGATTCACACATTATTATGCATCAATATTTGACACTTTTGCCCGGTTAATGTCGACCCTACATGACGTGCCGGCGCACTGAGATGACGCAATTTACACGCGCGCGCACATTCCTGACGCTGCCGCGATGTTCTCCCGTTGCCATGGTGAGCTGACAGCTTCCCAATCAAAAAGTGCGCGTGCGACTTCTTTAGCCAATCTTAGAGCAGGGGGGGCGGGAGTTTGCTGAAGGAGAAAACGCCTTTATTTGATTTATTGACTATTACTTTAATGGAATGTAATTGAACTTTTATAGAATTATCGAGTTAATACGAAGAATTCAAGGAACTAATGTTAGATTGCATGCATACAATCTACATAAGATATTTAATCGTTAGTGTAAATACAAACAGTGACAGAATATTGAATTGACAGAGTTTAAATTATTGAGCACAGCACCACCTGCTGGACACAAACGCTGTTACATTGGTTTTGTAAATGTAATTTTGTAAATCTGTGTTAAGGGATATTATTCTATTTAATCTGTTAAAAAACAAAGATTTTAATATCCATTGTAATATTAAGGTTCTTATAAAAAAAGGAAGCTTTGCGGTTATATTTGTCATGATGTGACCCTAAGATTTAACAGGAATTCATTATATTTAACTAATTATAAAGGAAATTACAGCTCATTAGATCCACAGGGATATCAAAGGGACTTTTTTGCTTACTAAAATAACAATTTCCCAGGTATATTATTATGTAACGCATTATTATGTGGTACAAAAGGGCCACAATATAAATGAAATGTGGCATGGTATTATAATAATTAATAAAAGTTAATTTAAAATATTTTTTCAAAATAAGCAGTTAAAAAAAATAAAAATTGCTGTGGTAGAAAAAGAGTACAACAATAGATTGTGTACAAAGGAAAATTACTACAATAATTAATGAAATCATATTTGATTGTACGGATGATAATGGCTATGCTGTTATCTGCTATATGAAACAATGAAAATAGAATTTAATAATCCTTTGTAAAATGAATAAAATTCAAATGAAAAGTGATATTCATCTTACAACCTTCTCTCTGTAAGAATTTTTTTTAAAATGGTTGAACATTGAATTAATTTACAAAAAATTACTTTGTAAACAGAAAAACAATTCTTGCAACACAATAATAAAAATAATGCACAATTATGACTCATGAGCGCTCAAACTTTAATTTTATTCAGTTTATTTCAAATGCATCAGTTCCTGACTGAACAAAATGAGGTAAGACTTGTGCTGCTTATAAACACTGTGATCCTTAATTACAGGGAATGCACCCCCAATTGATCCCAAAATCTAAATCCTGTGACTGCTCCGCACAACAGGTCAAAGGTCAAAGTGTTTTCCTAGCCACACGCCGCTGTGCAGTCCGGCGCCGGTTGCTGGCACCCTGTTTGCGCAGACGCAGTCGGTGCAGTTGGAGCTGCAGCTCTTTGGGGATCTTTCCCCGCTTGGCGAGGATCTCACGCAGCCTCTGCTTGGGCGTTTTGGATAATTGGAAGTCGCAGATGGTGGGGTAGTGCTCGTATTCCACCCTGCAGGAGCGGGAGACAGGAACGTATCCTTCGGCCGTCACCGTCACCTGGTACTCCCCGGGGTTCAGCAGACGCCAGTAATCACCGTCTGGTGCTAGAGACAGAAAACACAATTCTGGATAATATATCCATATCCTTCATGTTTGAAAACAGTAATTAAGTACATACAGTGGGTATGTGTGCTAATAAAGAGAAACAGTAAAGAGGAATCGCAAGGTACAAAAAAGGAAAAGTCCAGGTCTGAGGAGGTTAATGTTCCCATTCAGTCAAAAGTTTGGACACACCTTCTAATTCTAGAACAATGCTATGGACAATAGAACAATACATTACGTCATTAGGTACAACAACAACAACAACAACACAAACAACAGTCGGTTGTTAGTTTAAGACATGAAGGTCAGCTGTTCTGGAACAGTTCTCTCAAGAACAGTATTGTGTCGAGTGCGTTTGCATTGTGAAGTTTTACAGAGCAGAAGTAGCAGATATACATCTCAATATCAACTGTTTAAAGGAGATTATTGTTTATTTTGGACACGTTCATTATTGTTCTTTAGAAAAGAAATGTAGAAAGAAAAAAAATCAGGAAAGATGGCGTTAGAGCGGGTGTCCAAACTTTTGACAAAGATATAAAGATTTGAGAGTGTTGACCAAAAGAATTAAATTTTTTTTTAAGTGAGACATACTTAGAGAACAGCGCTGGTTAAAGAGGTCAATGCCGCTGTATGTATTCTCATGGGGAAGTCTTTACAGCTTTCCAATTTCAGTTCAGTCTTCACAACTCTTGTTATTTTAATTTGTTTGTTTGTTTCTATTATGCCTTTTAATTTGCTTTGATTGCGCAATATTTTTTAGTTTACTTAAAATTTTTGTGCCTTGTGTATGACTGTGCACTTGGGTTCAAGTTTACTCAGTTTGATTTTCTCTCACCAGATCTGATGTGATGGTCGATGTCGTCCACCTTCACGATGGCGTCTGCGATTCCAGCCTTGGTGATTTTGTCCTTTATGACTCCTTTAATGCCTCGGTGGACCTGAGAAATATAAAAATGTAAAAAAAAAAAAAAAAAAGAGTTTTTAATTTACTTTATTTTATTTTTTTATTAAACTCGGGACAATATTATAATTTTTTTTTTCCGGGATAGAGCTGTATGTCCATTTAATGCACATACTGTATAGTAATAGACAATATTATGTTTGTTTAGTAACAATTGTTTATTATTTATTATTTAAAAGTAAAAAATAATGGAATTCTCTTCAGGATCAATAAAGATCTATCTATCTATCTATCTATCTATCTATCTATCTATCTAAATAAGTTAGAAATATTGAGTTAGAAAGAATATAAAAAGAATAGAAATAATGTACATAAACTTATCTCAAACTGTATGATAAATATAAATAAAAAAGAAAGATTTAAATACCAATATTAAAATTGGGTTCTGTTTTGTTACTGGCTTTATATTGAGGAAAATCTAACGTTTGGTTGGATTGATTACCTGCTCCATGTAGACCAGCAGCGACTCCCTGTTGTTCTCCCACTCTAAGGGCAGCTCGCCAGCGTGAGGGAATTTATCACACGACAGCTCGACCGTCACCTCGAAGCAGTTTGTGTGCAGGTAGCTGAAATCATTCATGCCTGTAGAACGATAATCATCACTCAGGGATAATTTTGCAGCTTCAGTGGTTTATCAGGAGGGATAAGAGCTTTGCGACAATGTAAATGGTTAAAAGCGCTATACAAAACAATAAAACTGATTTGAGTTGAATTGAATAAGAATTATGGATCGTGTTCTACGTTAAAGCGGCAGTAAGTGACTTTTTTTGGGATTTTTTTTTTTCTTTAAGTAAAATAACTTTATATAAGCTGTAACTTCAACTTCAGGACAAAAGAGTTAGACCCAGATCTATCCCTGCTTTATTTGATATTTCCTCTGGATGCTCATCGAATTTCAATAGGAAGTGGACATTTTAAACACAAACAGTATATATCTTAGATACCCACTGCCGGGCACAGTATGCCAATTAGCGCCGTTTATGATGTTGTTTTGCCGAGTGAAGTCCTTGTTGTGGCACGGCCGGCGGTCTCCATTGGACATGACGTGGTTGGTGCTGGCGTAGACGGTGGCGAGCCAGCGGAAGAAGCTGTCGTCCGGGGTGGGGGTGTGCTCGCGAGCAGCCCAGTCTCGTGCCATGTCGAAGGGGTATGTGACCACCAGCTCGCCACCATGCAGGTTGGCGCTCAGTACGAAAGGGATCGACTGCATCCAGGTGATCACCAAGCGCGTCTCCGGGGCAACCTTAACAATTACATCACAATGCTGTTTTATTCCTTATTCAGTAGTTTAACGTGACACTGGTAGTGTTACAAGATATTAATCGACTGAATTAAAATAAAAACATATCTGTTGAAGTTGACTTTGATTTCTTGAAGGAAATCACTCACCACTGCATCCTTCGATGTGTACTGTTTAGGAATAGGGATGTAATGGTTAATGAGTTTCGACTTGTCCGTCTCCAGCTCCATGGCGTCCCACATCACCGAGTTCAGATTGGCGAAGTTGTTGTTCATGTCGTAGCCTTCGTAGCTGAAACGACCCAAAGCCCAGCCGGCGAGCTCGGATCCCTGAAGATCAAACAACAAACACACACTAAAAGACATGAGTCAGCTTCTGAGAGCAAGCTGTGGTGTTACGCTGTTTAAAAACAGATGTGAAAGTGGGTATTAACAGTCAGGATTGTGGGACGGATCACACCTTCTTGTAGGCCATCTCATAGCCGTCGGGGTTCATGGAGGGCAGCAGGTGGATGCGAGTGTTTTTAACCAGATGGACTATGCGCTGGTTGCCCTGCTTGTATTCCTGACAGATGTACTGCATCAGGTTCAGCAGCAGCTCTCGCCCCAGTACCTCGTTCCCGTGCATCCCAGCCACGTACCGGAACTCCGGCTCACCTGTAGGAGGCAGCAGCGGTACACTTTTACTACGTATTTAGACACAACCGACAGCACTGCCACAGAGCAGTATGAGTGTGTACAGCTTAATATAAGATATTGTTGCGTTTTTGCGTGCTGTGATGACTGGTTATGGATAAAAAATGTTTTTGTTCCCTTGCTTCATTTCTTAATACAGTAATCCTAAAGACATAGAATAAACGGTTAACGTAAAATAAACTGTATTTTTTTTATTGATCTTCATTAAATATTCACAATTTTATATTTATTTATTTATAATAATAGCCTATAAAATTTTAAAATATTTTTTAAAATTTTAAATAAAATACATATTTTTATATAATTATTAAGAATTTTTTTTTATTATTTAATTAAAGTAGTTTATTTAAAATCTTTACAAAGTATAAAACAGAATCAATTATAAATAAATTTATATAAATTATATATTTATAAATAAATATTGTGTTGCTTGTGAATAAATTATATATTCTAAAATATTATAATAATTTATAATAATCACAATCACAATCAATCACATTTGTATATTTATTTGTTTATAATTTATATTATTTGTGTTTTTTTATATTTAAAGTTACAAAACACAAACAATAGCAATTTAACTAAATATATATTTTTTTAATTATAAATATATTTTTATTTAATTATAAATAAATAAATAAATACAATAATAAATGTGGATTCCTGTTACTTCTGTTAAAAAAAACAATACATTTTAAATAAGCATCATAAATATTTATAATATTTTTTTATTGTGTTAAATTTGTTATATTAAAATAAATATTTCTTAACAATACAAAAAAGTATATACAGTATATAAATACATATATGGTGCTCTTAAATTTTTCTTTTATGAAATTATTTATATAAAATAGACCTGAATTTGTGAGGTTGCCATAGCAACAAGAAGCCAAGAACCTGGCGATGCCAAAGGTACAAATGTCAATATATTAATGTTTATTCATTTATTCTTCTTGTATACCGCTTATCCTGTACAAGGCAGGGTACACACTGAACAGGATGCCCATTGCATTGCAGGACACACACACACACACACACACACACACACACACACACACACACACACACACACACACACACATATGAGCAATTTAGGAACAGCACTTGAATTAATCAGCATGTCTTTGAAGTGTGAAAGGAAACCGAAGTACCTACCAAACCTGTACGTCTGTACCCGAGATAGGGATTGAACCCTTGACGGTACGAGGCCTTACTGTAAACACCATGCCACTGTGCCACCTAATATGTTTTAGTTTTATTTCTAGATGTATAACATATATTTATATAAATCACACTTCAGAGCCCTGAAAGATTATAGGTAGTAGGTCTAACCCTACAACCTAGTGTGTGTGTGTGTGTGTGTGTGTGTGTGTGTAGGTGCGTGTGTGCAAAACCATTTTGTTTGAATGATCTTTTACACCCTGAACAAACAGAAACAATCAGTACAGAAACAGGACAGTATGATGTCACAGATGATTTTTGCATACACAGACTACAACTAAGCATTTTAAAACCTGAAATGCAATTTTTTTTTTTTTACTTGAGAAGCTAAAAGGTACACTACGGTAAAGTAGCAGATGTGCGACTGATGAAACTCGACCTCAGCCCCCCACCCTCACCCCCTCCCTATTTCAAACATGCATCTCTAACAGAGGGCTCTGAAATCTGGCACCTTCCCTAAAACTGGGCTTGACTGCATCTAAACACACCAACGTACTCCTTTATAAAATGGGAAATCCATAATACTGGTAACTTAAACACCTGTTTTCTTTGTCAAAAATGAATAAATATTACATTGCTATCCTCAAACATTTCCTCAATGTCTCTAGTCCAGGGGTCGGCAACCGTAAACACCATTCGGACCCACAGATACGAAAACATCTAAAATGACGACAACACTGCATATATTTTTTTTTTACTTTGTATAAAAAAAACCTATAGTGTGTTGCATTTAGAGGAATTTGCTGCCCACTGCTCTGGATGAATAAATAAGTTGAAATAATAACATTTACTTTATAAATATCAAATTCACTCAGTCTAACAGCTAACTCAGTTATTTGTAGTATTGCTTATCAATCAAATTTAGAGGATTTCTAACAAAAAAGTTTGTGTCTTACATATTTCTAGCAACCTGAGACTGAGTCTAGCTAACATTTAATATTTTGTTATATTACATGCTCTGGTAGTTCTATATCTATATAAATAAAAGAATAAAGGTTTTGTCTGTACATTAACGAGAACTCGCTCTTTTAATCATATATTTACATTTCATACACTGCAGGACGTGAATCCAGTCTCAGACCATAAGTGAAACCAAAATGTAGAGTAAAAGCGACGTTATGAACAGTTATGTGTGGGATTTAATAATCTACTTTAAAATAATCTACTAATGCGCTACTGTCTCAATGTAAACAAACACCTGCACCAATAGATATTAATTAGAAAAGATAAAGTGAATATTTTTACTGGGATTAGTTCATATTTTCACTTTGGCTGAAATAACAGCGCTGAAGTGTGTATTTTAACGACAAAACTTCATCTTTCTGTACAGAAAGACAGACAGACGTGTACGTGGGCTTTAACCTGAAATAATAATAATAATAATAATAATAATAATAATAATAATAATATCACTAATTACATTAAAGATCAGCAGATTATTTTTAGCTTTAACTATTTCTACAAACGGGTACTAATGTTAGTTCACTATAACTATAACTAAATCTAATAGTGTATAAAACTTAGGGTTCTCAGCTCAGGTGATGGTGTGTGTTACCAGGTTCTGCACACGATTCTATAAACTTTGCTTCGTTGGCAGTAAAAGCAAAGTTTTTTTTCCAAAGGGAAGTCTGCACTGGGCTGTTCGGCTGCGTAGCTCCAGGAGCTGTATGTGATTTTTCTGCATCTACTGTATACACGCCTGAGCTGAGCTGCTGATGATGAACAAATACAGATTTGGCTGTAACATGTTTCTAGAACAAGCTGAGTCTGTGCTGAAGCTCACAGGGCCTGGTTTCGATAGTGAAGGTCTTCTTACTGCTCTTGAGCTTTGAGGAACAGGTCACTCATTCAGCTCAGGGTTGACCTCTGACTTTGGCTCTAGTTGTTTATTTTTAATAGGAAAAGCATAAGCTTGGTCTATCTATCTATCTATCTATCTATCTATCTATCTATCTATCTATCTATCTATCTATCTATCTTTACAGTAAATTGCAATGAACTGTTTAGTGTTCTACAGCTTCAGCAAGCAAATTAATAGCGTACGCAGGTCCGATCAGGTTCTCTCTCACCCAGTTCGTGTTTGCCCGGGTTGTCAGAGATCTCCATCACGTACAGTTTCAGGCCCATGTAGCTCTTCCCGATGCTGTAGATGCGTGTGATGTTTGGACAAGCCTCGTTCACCGTCCTCATCAGCTGGAAAATACCACGAGTGATGTCATAGTCAGTTCCAACTAATCATATAAATGAATAAACATCCTAGAAACTGCAAAAAATGTAATGCGAAAACAATCAGATGCGAGAATTTTGTTATTCTTGGATTAAAAAAAGAAAAAAGTTTCAGACAGTTTCTCCACCAGTTCTTATCCTAAAGACATGAATGTTTCTGAAAGCTTTTCCTGCTCCTGACAACACTGAAATAAATCGACTGCGGCTCCCTGCTGGTTAGCAGATATTTGCAGAGGACGGGATGAGAAAGTTAGAGTCGAGAGTAATATTTGTTTTCTGGTGAGTGTGGTGAACCTCAGTACACAGTCAGACACCAGGAACCTCAGCAGCTCTGCCAAAGCTTACAACCTACATGGTGTGACTCATAAACATTAAAAATTATTTTGAAATATCTAAGATGGTCGGATTTCTTTGAATCTGATTGGTCCAGAAGGAGTTTCAACTCTAGCATGAGCGACAGGTTAATATTAATGCGCTCATTCTAATACAGTATATTATCGTTTCCATGGTAACAGATCATACGCAGGGTCATGTACGTACAGTGGATGCTCCAGGTGATCTAATACTTCTAATAAACATGGTGTTTAATAAAACAATACCTAAAATCATTCATGTGGTCATTTTTTGTTTTTTTCTTTAAATTGGTTAGGAAACACTACATGAATTTCTTTAGTTCTTTTTTTTATTTATTATTACTCTTTATCATGTAAATATGAACTAAGGAACCAGATGTTCCACAATATTAACTCTATGAACCGTGAGACCTTTTGTACATTAATAAATTAAACATTGCGAGCTCTGGCAAAACACTACAGGTTACTACAGACTGAGCTGTTATATGAAAATCATGTATTTTTGCCGAATTATGCTTATCACCCTCGCCCCACTACTGTGCCTTCAAGCCTTCTACTCAAGATCTTAGAACATACCTTCCTCATTTCCTTGTAATTGTGATGTCTGAAGTCAAGTTTGTACTGTGATTTCTCTTCCTCTTGCTGATGGTAAAATATATTCGGGTCTAAAGAGAGAGAGAGAGAGAGAGAGAGAGAGAGAGAGAGAGAGAGGTTTAAGACGGAACACTGTTAAACTTTATTTCACACAAAGTTGTTAGTAATTATAAAAAAGGATATCACCTACAGTGTTGTCTCAGGGCCATTGGAAGCTTTTCTCATATGACCCAGGGATTTTTTAACCTTGAGTAACCTCGAGTAATTTTTAAAGCTATACATTCTGGACCCACAGTTCTGTGCAAAAATTGTAAATGTTTCACTGGAACAGACTTTAAAGTGCCTAAAGATATAATTTTAAAATTGTTTGGTTATACCGTCAGCAGCGAGCTCATTTCCCCTCTCGTCTGTTCCAACCACTCAGCATTCAGCATCAGCGGTATAATAATTACCGGCCTGATCATCTGTCCTCATCTGGACCTGTTTCTCACTGGTTCATGCCTAAAGTTGCCTTATTTTGTTTATGCTTCAATGATTTATAGGTCACTGTGTGGCTTAACAAACAAAAAACATTTCTCTGAAACTGCTCAGGTAGAGGTGGCACAGGGGTGTAGTGGTTAGCACTGTCGCCTTGCACCTCTAGGGTCCAGGTTTGATTCCCGTCTCTACTGTATGTGCATGGAGTTTGCATGTTCTCCCCGTGCTTGGTGGGTTTCCTCTGGGTACTCCGGTTTCCTCCCACAGTCCAAATATATGCAGGTTAGTCTAATTGTTGTTCCCAAATTGCCTGCAGTATGTGAATGTGAGTGTGTGTATGTGTGTGTGCCCTGTGATGTATTGGCACCCTGTCCAGGATGTACCCTGCCTCGTGCCCTAAGCCTCCTGGGATAGGCTCCAGGTCTCCGCGACCCTGAATACAGGATAAAGCGGTATAGAAGATGAGTGAGAGTGAGTGCTCAGGTACAGGGACAAAAAAGTCCTTCAGGACGCCTGGAGAATCATTCCTCACGACTACATTAAAACAATACAATTGCAAAATGAATAAATAAATGAGAAAATAAATAATAAATATAGAAAAAAAAAACATTTGAATTGATCACCTAATTTTGACAGATATGAAAATAAAAAGAGATTATATTAAAAATTTAATAAAAAACAACAACAACCAATTAACCAAAGAAATAAATAGAAAGAGAGTAAGAAAGAATAAAAAAAATGTCAAAATATTCATACTTTAAATGAAGAAAGTCAGTCCAATACATCTTTTTTCATGTTATAACAATTAATGAAAAAATATTTAGCAGCTGGTGTCGATCCAAAAATTGATCCATCTTTAAACCTCTAAAAGTTTTTTTTTTTTCTTAATTCAAAGGAAAGTGGTCCTGAGATTTGTGACATCACTCTAAATGAATCCCTACTGGTTTCTATACCTGAGACTGAGTCAAGCAAATATCTACAGTATATTGGTGATTATTACCTGGTAGTGCACATCCCAAGACTTCTGCACGCAAGCAGATGGTTCCGTTTTTAAACCAGGTTTGTGGGTTGATCCGAATGAACCGTGCCACCACAGATTTGGGGAAAATGGCCATAACTGGAGTCTCCGTGTCCCGATTCCCCTCAAACACCTGTTAGCAGGAAAGACCATGTTACTGTAAATAAACCTCTCCATTTCTCTCCACTAGCATAAATTTCACTTAGCTAAAAATCACCTGGTGCTGTAAGATTAAAACACTTATCAGGAGGGGCCAAACCGTACGTTCATAGCAGAAAATGGTCAACGTGACTCTGACTTTAATGTGTCCTTTAAGAGAAACCCAACAGATGAAAGGGGTGTTTGTGTTGCATTGTTGTGTTAGATGATCGCTTGGTATCAGTCAGTCATTCCAGAGCTGCGTTTGGTTCAGTGGTGTTTGTTGTGATGCTGCTGGCCAGGTTTCACCCGCAAAAATCTGGTGTTAAGCAAGAAGAAGCAGACAGGCAAGCCACTCTTTCCAACAGAGCCACTTAGTCAAGCTAAATGCTGCCAGCCTTCATGTCCAAATGTATATTACAGCCACCAGTGTGCTGCCAGGAGGGAGTGTGTCCTGCTGGCAGAATGATGGAGATGATACAGTGCCACCGTGGTGCCTGAGCCAATACACGCCGACAACAGCTAATGAAAGTCTTTAGCCTTGTGTCGAGGAAACTGATGTACCTGTCCTTAAACTTGCACACAGTGATTAATAGTAAACATGTAGAATTAAAATGAAATGATATGGAAATAGGCTGAAGGGAAATTTGGAAAAGATGTCTCAGCGTTTAAAGCCTGTGCAGAAGAATCTGGAATGGTAGCTGGCTTATAATATGCTCATGCTACACTGTACATCTACACTGTTTCCGTAAGTCCAAATAGCTTACTCAACATTCCCAGCTTACCCATCACCAATGCTTGCATCTATAAATGCTCAGTCTACTAAAAAGTCAATCCATCCATCCATCCATCCATCAGACTTTTTAACTGCCCCATCTGATTATCTAAAGGCTAAGAATATTTTCTAAATAACCCATCCGTCCATCCATCCATCCATCCATCCATCCATCCATCCATCCATCCATCCATCCATCTATCCACCCATCAGACTTTCTAACTGCTCCATCTGATTACCTAAAGGCTAAGAATATTTTCTAAATAACCCATCCATCCATCCATTCATCCATCCACACCGTGCTTTCTAAATGTGTCATCCTTCCATCTATAATACTTTACAAATGCTTTATTCATTTAAAACCATTTGGATGCATTATCCATCTATTTATAGCACTTTCTACAAGCTTCATCCATCCATCCATCCACCCATCCAACCTTTCATTTATAAACCTGCAACCTGCTTGATCCAGCTTTCTATCCATGCATGATTTATGGCTTTGTAGCACTTTCTAACATCTCCATCCCTCCATCTGTTGCTCCATAAACCCATCCACACACCATAATCCTGTCCTCTGTTCCCTCAGTCCATGCATGTACCCAGTATCACCTCCTAAATACAGTACCTGCTCAACCAATGATGCGGTTTCCGAAATATCCATTCATCCATCCATCCATCCATCCATCCATCCATCCATCCATCCATCCATCCATCCATCCATCATTTTTGCTTTCTAAATGCTTAGTTCTTCCATAGCTTGTACATTCATAGAGTTTAAATGTATTTTTCATCCATTTATTGCACTTTCTATCAACTCCATCCATTCATGTGCCTGTAACTGCATCAATCCTCCATCCATGTATCCACCTGCAATAATGCGACATCAGTCC
Organism: Clarias gariepinus; assembly: GCF_024256425.1. Taxonomy (NCBI): domain Eukaryota; kingdom Metazoa; phylum Chordata; class Actinopteri; order Siluriformes; family Clariidae; genus Clarias; species Clarias gariepinus. Next base: position 29,375,819 of record NC_071115.1, on the reverse strand, counting down.
TTTTTTCTATTACCTTTAAAACATTATAACCAATTACTCAACCAATTCCCCATCTATCAAAATGTTTAAATGATGTGGCTTTCAAAATATGTTTCATGCATCTATCATATTGTCAAAATAGGATAAATGAACCTTCCTAAATTAACCTCTTTTCCATTTTATTCTTGACGAAATCAATGATTAGTGTTTTTTTCCTGTAACCATTCATCTTTATATCTCTCACATGCCCGATTTTTAAAAGCAAAAATCTCTGGAACAAAGTAAAAAAAAATCTCTCTTTGAGTATTATAATGCTGTATAATATTGGAGCCTAATAACGCACAGCTTCGTTAGAAGTTCATTCCACTTACCGCCTCTTGTGTCCCGTTCATGCAGGGCTTCCAGCTTATGGAGTCGTTACTGAACTGCACCTTGAATGTTTCAACCCAATGCCAGCTACAGGAGAGAGATCAGCACACGCGGTCAGTGTGTTTAACCAGTGTGTATGCACGTAGCCACATACACATACACTTTCACATACAGTGTGTCTCTGTGCTATACTGTACTGTATGTCCGTACGGTTGGCTACCTCCAGATGGAGCTGCGGCCCTGGGTGATGACCCCTGTGAAGCGAGTAGCTCTCAAAGCGTCCACCTGAAGCCACTGTTTCTTGTCTTCCTGTAGTGCACACCATGCTCCGTCATAAATGTCCCCGTCTTCGATACCAGACTGCACACACACACACACACACACAAGCCGGGAGAGTTTATCTAGCTGGAAGGATGGCATGTTAATTAATCCTAACAACCGCAAAACATTCTGTTGGGAGTTTGGATAAGCCTTTGGATAAACAGTGGATTTTAAAGCGGTGGCTCTCAAGTATTTCGTATCTACAACCCCTTTTGAGTTAGAAAGACACCTCAGTATGGATTTATTTAACATTTTTAAAGCGAATGGTAAGCTTTGCTTGAACGTTCCACCAGTCAGTTGACTTTGATGCGTGCTGCGTCTTGCCTGGATGTTGAGTCGACCGCGGTGGGGTCCGAGACCGCGCCGTTTATATGATGAGGCCTGTAGCTGGACATCTTTAACTCTTAAACTCTCCAAACCAAGAGGAGGGCATTCTGAGACAAAAAAAAAAGGGAAAACAGAGAGCTAGATGAATGATAAATGAGAGAAGAATTGGAAAAATTTGAACTGTTTGGGAATGTTTGCTCAACGGCGAGACAAGAGAAATGAAGAGCAGAAGCACAGAAAGGCATCAACAAAACAGACAGACAGAGATGGAGAGGAAAAAAAATGTCCTTAGAACTTTTTTATTTGACTTTTTTAAAAAAAAAAAAGAAGTATTTAAAATTAATTTCATTTATTTTAAATATAACTTTTATACCTCACCTGTAATTAAAATAGCACCGAATTCTTCGTTTAAGTCTGAAAACACACCCTGGAGGTCATAATTATGTGTCTTTTTTTTTTAAAGGCAGGAACATTTGCAGAATTTTTTCCAGAAACAGAAATTCAGACCTTTTGATTAAACTAAGAGAGTTGAAAATCTAAAAATAAAACAGTCAAAATTTCGCTGTAAACATTTAAATGAAATTAAATTAGGACATCTATTATACACACACACACACACACCTGAACATAGGGGCCACACAGAGCCTTTCATGACCCCGCTCCACTCATCTAATCCCGCACACTTGTGGTTTGACCGGACAGACGCCGGACGTAATCTGAGACTTAAAGATAACTATTCTGAAGCGTGTTTGTATCGCAGGCTCTCTGCCCCAGCTGAGCGCGTCCTGTAGCGGTGCAGAAACATGACCGCGTGAACTCCCTCAGAGCCTCACTGGAGAGATCGTTCTTGATTTTCTCGCACAGATGGTGGATCGTTTTTCTCTTGCTTGGCCTTTACCTTTTGTTCTCCGGATGAAAAAACACAGATGACCCTTATGAAGGATAGGCGATAAGGAAGAGGCGCTTTCTTTAAGGGGAAATCCAACCCCAAGTCTCAGGCATTAATTACGTAGATTCATTTTATTTCTCACCATGCAAAGCATGTTTAAAGATGTGCTGTAAGATTGCTTTTAGATATGCATGGTTAGGTCTAACTGAATAATGGTGGCAGTGGTGGCTCAGGCCTTTTGGTTGCCAATCGGAAGGTCTGAGGTTCAAGCCCCGTCACTGCCACCTTGCTACTGTTGGGCCCTTGGGTAAAGCCCTTATTCCAGGCAATAAGATGGTAAATTGTTCCCCACAGAGCGGCCCTTTAGGCAGGTGCAGACCAACACGAGCTAAATAACTATAAACTGCTCCTGGTGCAACTAGGAAGAGTTTAAAAGGTTAAAGCTAAAAATAATCTGATGATCTTTAATGTAATCAGTGATATTGTTATTTCAGGTTAAAGCCCACATACATGTCTGTCTGTCTTTCTGTACAAAGAAATCCCATTCTGTAAGGTTGAGTATCTGAAGCCTTGTTTACACTAAGTTGTTCTTCTTTGGTGGTCAGACAAATACACTCCCTGTTCGGTAATCGGAGAGTGAATCACAGATGAGGAGTGGAAAAAGTAGATAAAAGGATGAAGTTTTGTCTTGAAACGACTTTGTTGTTGTTGTTGGTCTTTCATCTGCTCCCAGCAGGGGGTCGCCACAGCGGCACAGTCCACACAACAACTTGGCACAGGTTTCACGCCGGATGCCCTTTCCGACCCCCATTTTATCCGGGCTTGGGACCGGCACTGCGTCCGTGGTTGGGGGGTTTGGGCACTGTCTGGGAATCAAACTCAGGCCTTCCGCATGGCAAGTGAAACACCTACCACTGACCAGGCGAAACACCTACCATACACATATCATATTACATTCTTTGTGAATACATGGAAACACTTAAATAACAAACATAACATAACATAAGTTATAATATAAGTCCTTCTCTCTTAGTGAGCACAATAGTAATTAGATCAAATATCAAGTAACTCAGATTCAAGTGATCAGTCCTCCGTGTTCTCATACCATCAGTGTCCCTGAGATGACCAGCAGCCGATGTGCTTCCTGTCTCACATGTTACAACGCGTTAAAATTCACTTATACCTATAAAGTACCTTACCTATACCTATATTATACAGTCCTGTCCAGACAGTTTTGCGTGATGCTGAGATAAAATTTGTCTGGGCAGACAGACAGACAGACAGACAGGCAGACAGACAGGCAGGCAGGCAGACAGACAGACAGACAGACAGACAGACAGACAGGCAGACAGACAGGCAGGCAGGCAGACAGACAGACAGACAGACAGGCAGACAGGCAGACAGACAGACAGGCAGACAGACAGGCAGACAGACAGGCAGACAGGCAGACAGACAGACAGACAGACAGACAGACAGAATCTCTACTTAGTGACTCTCTACACTAAGACAGTTTATGAGACTGGTTTTGTGTCCTTTAATGTATAAAATGTAAAGATATAATTGAAATATTGAGTGCTGACTGATGTACATTCTTACATTTATATGGATGAGGGTGATTTTGTGCTTGAAGGTGAAAGATTTCGGAATCCCGAGTAAAATTATAACGCCAATGCTTTACCTACAGTGGAGAGCAGTGCTCTCAGCAATCCCATTCATACCACTTTACCCAGTCTCTGGTTACACTTTTAGGTAATTTGACCTGAGACTAGGTAAAGTGGTATATGAAGGTAAGGGTTGGGCCTACTGTAGCTTTCCTGTTTTGGGTTTTCTTAGCATTTGCAAAAATTCTCTTCTCTTCAGAGCCAGCATTAACTTTTCCAGCTCATCTGTGGGATCAGACCAGACGGTCTAATCTTCACTTCTCATGGGCATCATTTAGCCCTCGACCCTGTCGCCGGTTCACTGGTCGTCCTTACTCTGAGCACATTTTTGGTCTTTACCAACCTTCATACTGGGAACATCTCCAGAAGATCTGCTGTTTTGGAGACACCCTGACCCGGTCGTCTAGACATCACAATTAGGCGCTTACCAAACTCCCTCAGATCCTTATGCTTGTCCATTTTTTATGCTTCCAAAATCCAAAAATCTTAAAAAAATTAATCTTCAGTTTCTGCCTACTATATTAATGTTATTTACAGTATGTCAGCTGTTAGTGGTTTGTAAAGTATGTTTTGGCTGATCTGGATATCGTACATAGTTACATTGAAAAACTAAAAACACATAATTCGGAAAGCAAGCTTATTTTAAATGAATTAGTCTTTAATTTACAACTATTTTAGATGATTTTATAAGTGATTTATCGTTACATTTCTAGTCACAATTGAATTTCCCAGATTAATGTCATTTTACATTATTATACCTAACTCAGCTGGCTCGTCCACTTTTCCTCTACCCCACAAGCGTCTCTCCAGGTTTGGCTCGATCTTCTCCTCCAGATCTTCAGTGCTGAAGTGCACCACTGTGGGCTTTGCGCTTGTGGAGGAGCTTCTCACAGGAGCTTTAGTAGGAGTGACTTTTCCCTCCCCGCTCTTCGTGCCGTGTCTGATCAGCACCGTGGCTCCAGTCGGACGTGAAGTTTGATTGACGGAAGGAGATGTAGGAGATCTGTTAATGCTGCCCAGAATGATTTCAGTTCCGGTGAGCAAACCCAAACAGCACAAGATAAATGACTGATGCCATGAGGAAGCCATGGCTGCACTGTTTGACTTCCAGAGCTGGAGTGTGTGAGAGTGAAACCCCCACTAATACCACTGAAAACCACACTGTTTGGAGTAGAGGGTCTGCAGAATACACAGACTTAACTGTGCAGCAAGGGGAGTTCCTGTAGTGAGAGATCCACTTACGGGGAAAAAAAGGAGACTTTTTCCAAAGATTTGTTTCACATCATCAGCTGCTTATACAGTCATTTTTGCCTCAATAGACTAACAAATTTGCTAATAATGAAATATACTGAATAACCCATAAACACTTAACCACATATGATATGATATAATATAATATGATATGATATGATATGATATAATATGATATGGTATAATAAAATATAATATAATATAATATAGTATAATATAATATAATATAATATAATATAATATAATATAATATAATATAATATAATATAATATAATATAATATAATATATGTATTGTTTAATGTTTAACAACGCTAGGCTATTAGAAAGTCTATGCAACATAAAAATATATATTTTTTCTATTAAAACTTTACACCTTATTGTATTATTAAGTAAACAATTGTATATAATAGAATGCAACAACAACAACAACAACAACAATAATAATAATAATAATAATAATAATAATAATAATAATGTGTGATATAAGTATTATGGCAAATGTAAAATATTATAATTAATTATTATTGTTGTTGCAGTTTTTATTTGAAAAAATAAGGTAACATATAAAAAATAACACTATGTCTATAGATATAAAATAACAAAAGTGTTATAAATGCAATGGAAATAAAATAATAATTAAGAATAATCAAAAAATCCAGATTTGATACATGAATAAATTTACTAATTTAGTCGTTTACATGGTCTATTTCAGCTGTAACAGAATAAATGTAAAATGAACAATTTATGTATGTACAACATAAATGTCAAATAATAACAACAACAACAACAACAACAATAATAATAATAATAATAATAATAATAATAATAATTAATCAAATTGCTATTAAATCAGTGTATTGCTTGTAAGGTACAAACTGCACTTATCATTAATATAAAAATGTATAATGTGTCGAAATTTATTATTTAAGGTTACATGAAAATAAACTGCACATCAGCTCCAGATTAATAATCCGTTCTTTAAACAATAATTCACAATATAATTCCACACATTTATTAATTTAGATTCCACTCTACATTTGATATGCTATTTAGTGTAATAATGTATTCGTTAGGTGAGTGCGCCACCTACAGGCACTAATGAGACAAAACACATTTCACTGTACAGATTTTTGAGTCTGCTCTGATATTCAGCCTTAATTCCTGAAGCATTAAACACTTCCCTTATCACACACTCTTTAACACAGACACTGGAGTGACCTGGTGAGGCGACGCTCTATTCGAGCAGGGGGACCTGGGAGAGTTCTGACCCTCTGCTGGTGAAGAATCTTCAGACTGAAGTGTTTGAAAGAATCATTAGTAACTGATTCGCTCACTTGGTTCCTGTTCCAGAGCGCTGACACTGGAGACTCATTCCACAGATACGGCGCTGTTACAGTAAATCAATAAAATGAATGAAAAAAGAGCAGGAGCGGATCTGCTTTAATGTGTGAGTATTTTATCTGGACCTTAATAACAAACAAAAAAATTAAGGAATAAAAAAAAAATAATAAAGAAACAATAGCCGAGAAACTTTTTCAGATGATGCACTAGATGGCGCCGAAGCACTGTGAAGAGGTTTTACACCTCTGTCTCTCTCTCTCTCTGTCTTTATGAGAGCTGACTGTCAGCTGTGTCTCTGAACTGTTCTCCACACCACCGTCCACTTTATTAGGAACACCCACACGCGTACACCAGCAATACAATCAGGCAGTCGTGCGGGTCAGACGTGTGGCTCTGCAGAAGATCACAGGCGTCTACAAGTAAAGAGCTTCAGGTAACACTAACGCCGAGCATCAGGAAAAAGTGCTGAGATGGAGGACATGAAATAACAACTCTTTACAACCGAGTTGCGCAGAAAAGAAACTCAAACAACAGAATGCGTTGTCGAGAGAGGAGGAGAAGACAAGAAGAAGAGAGCGCTTCATATAGTCGTATAGACTCACAGTAGTACAGTGTGTGTGTGTGTGTGTGTTTATGCATATCCATGCTTATTAACATGTACATCCATGTACATGTGTGTGTACATGCATATGCATATCCATGCTTGTTAACACATCTATCTGTGTGTGCTTTCATGTGTGTGTGTGTGTGTGTGTGTGTGTGTGTGTCAGCGCACTTGTCAGCATGTCTGAACTTTTTGCTGTGTTTACGACTATGTCTGCAGGTTGTTGTGTGTGTGTGTGTGTGTGTGTGTGAGACCCAGCAGTGGCAGTATGAGAGTTAGCAGCGTGCAGTTCTCATTTAATGAGCTCGGAGGGCTGAGGGCTCAGCACACACTCGACCTACCTGCAGCCCTGCTGAGCAACTTCTGTTGATCTGAGCCACGCTCGGACCTGCTACATGGTGTGTGTGTGTGTGTGTGTGTGTGTGTGTGTGTGTGAGAGAGAGAAACAGAAGGAGAGGAAGGAAGAGAGAGAGCGAGCACTAATTATGTGTGTTTGAGTAAATGCTTTTAATTTGCTTTTGTGTGTGTGTGTTTTTGTGATTTTAAGCTATAAAGGATTTATTTCAGCAATAATTGTTGCTATTAAAACACACCCCAGGCTTAAAAGAACATAATTAAGAGAACAAACAGAGAATAAAAGGCTGCTTTTTTTGGTTTCAATAATATAACACTATAATAATTACAGTATATAATTATAACTAGTTATTTCATTTAAAACAAGTTTCTTTATTCATTTACTTATTGCAGTAAACTTTTTAATAAACATAGAGATTAATTCTTAGAAGTTAGAGATGAATAATTAATAAAAACATTAACACCTTAAATACATATTCATAAGGAATAAATCACCGCGTGTCATTATGTCGTGACTGTGTGAAATTTAAACAGAGACGTTTTTGGACACGAATTACATGGGACGCTAGTAAAAAACAAAACAAGACTGTCGAGTCAGAACATGTAGACCGGACGGCCACTTTAATAGGAACACCCGCACACCTGCCCGTTCATGTGGCGATGAGAGAGTGACAACTGGGTTTATAAGTTGAACTTTATTTTGAAACTTCCAGAGTCGTTTGTTCCTCACACACTCACACGTACACACACACACACACACACACACACTCACTGTACACACAGCGCATCCCTGTAATATTGATGCGCTTGGATCTCTCCTGATGCCCTCCGTTTGGTCTCTCTCATGTTCCATAAACTATTCATGATCCTCATCCTTTTGCTTCACTCACTTCCCATAATGCATGGGTAATGTTCTGAAAGGACTCTACACACACACACACACACACACACACGCACACACACATGATGCAAAGCAAAATCTTGTTTTTTTTGCACAATAAATGGAAAAACTATTCTATTCTTTTGGCTACCTTGCCCATGTAATCATGTGTGTATCCCTCTTAAAAAAACACCTTAATGAACGTAAGGACTGGTCTGAATGGTGTACGATTTAATTAGACTGGTTTGAGGAAATAATAAGCTTTATTGTATAAGAGGTTTCAGGCATTTATTAAGAGAGAAATGGGAGGAGTTTGGATCATATCGTGTGCAATAGAATGGGAGGAGTTAGTTACAGTATTATCGTCATATTATTGACCGGCATCAAGCAAAGAAAACAACTAAGGAGATTTTTATCTTTTAATTGGACCAAAATTGGCTTAAGAACTGTCCAACACAGAACAGTGCTGAATTGTCACCACCACTATGCATGATGCACCATCATGCATAGTGTCCACTGTACAAGCCTCTGGAGACAGTGTTATGATCTGGGGTTGATCAGTTACTCAGGTCGAGACTCAGTAACGCAATGGGGCAATAAAATGAAGTCAGCTGACCACCTGAATGTACTGAATCACCAGAGTATCACATCTATGGAGGGTTTCTTCTTTATGAATTGCAAAGGAGTGGCTCTGGGAGCATGAGGAATCGCGTTCATGCATGAACTTAATACCACATCGTGCGCCGCGATCTAAGCTAACAGCGCTCACAAACTAAATACTTAAATAATTGGTGCAGGATATAATGGGAGGAGTTCCAGTCCTTTATAACTCGGCGTATTGTGTATATGTTTTTATTACGGGAGGAGTTGTGAGATGTATGGAGAGAAGATTTTTTAATGATCTAATGTAGCGACATAAGAATGTTAAATAGACTTAAAATGTTTGTTCCAAGAAATACTGAAATAAAACTAGCTTAAATAAAAATTACAAATTACACTAAATTAATATTTATTTATTTATTTATTTAATTTTGTCTGGGTGAGCAGGGTGGCTGAAACAGTATAAATTAATAAAGAAACAAATGCTCAAAACGATGATCTGATATAAAAATACATACTATATTCCATACTGTACATGTGTATACTTTCTATAATATTTGCTACAACATTGTAAACAATTAAAAAACACAGCAAAGTTTATTATTATTATTATTATTTTAATTATTATTATTATAAGATGTTTGGTGCATCGCGAAATGTTGGAAATAACTCAGTGTTATTGGGACAACCGAGATCTAATCTAATCAGACAAATCACTCTAATTAGGCAGTAAGTACAGTAGCGCAGCACATATTTATGTTTAACACCTAACACCAGCGCTGCCTTTTATGTATAGGCGTAACGGCTTTACTCTCCAAGCACTCGTTTCGAGTCTCATTAGGACCTGAGAGCGAGCACTTAATAAGTTCAACAAAGATTTAGATTTGCCTTTTTAATTGCTAGTACATATCATTTTAGCGGTTAAAGCACTCTCCCCCGCCTGGAACTGGGACTCGGGGGGTAATTCAGGGTCGAAGGGGGTATATAAGATATAAGGTAATGATTAACAATGAGCTTTATTAGTTTTGGTCAGAAGGAGAACTCTGAGTGGACTGCATGGGATGTCAGGATCGTTCTGGATCAGATCCCTTTCCTTGGACAAGCCAGAGTTCTGGGCTTCAGGAAACGACATTAACCAGACTGTCGAACTGCAACGCCAACTTACTTCTGACTTCGAAAACGTTCCTCAGCTAGCATACGCTGTTCGCACAACACGCTCCATTATTGTCCATTAGCCGGACGCTGATTTCATCCATATGAGAATTTTAATCTGTTTCTTGTTTTCTTTTTTTCTACAGCGTTAATGGATTTAATGCATTTTCAACTTTTTCAAAAGTTTACAACGTGCCGATGAATATTAACGTTCTCGGGCCAACGGCGCATTAACAGATATGATGCTTTGCTGTTGTAACATGAGAATATGCGTTTTTCAGTGATGAATTGTCCAAAAAAAAAAAAAGAAAAAAAAAAGAGAGCATTCGCTTGGCATGGAAAATACAATTAACACGAACGTGTTTGTGCCAAGCAGGAGTGGCGGAGTGCTGTTTACCTGAACCGCTATCCGAGTGCACAAAACAAATATTACAAGTGGATGGTTGGTGGCGCCCTCAAGGGAAAATAAGGATGTGTGTGTACAGTATGTGTGTGTGTGTGTGTGTTTGTGTGTAGACTTTGCATGATTCCAATACGCTGGCAGGACGAGCTGCTCAGGAAGATTGCGCTGGTTTGTAGTGTGGACAACAGGAGAGTGTGTATCTGCCAACGGCGGAGAGACGGCCAAGATGAGAAAAGCAACGGGGACTTGTGCGTGCGTGTGTGTGTGTGTCTGTGTGTGTACATAGACCATGTAGGCACCTAGACTAATGCAACAAAAGATATATGGATAATTAAAAATGAAAATACGTAAGTCTAAAAGTTTCTAAATTAAAAGTAATGTTAAATAGTGTTAGATCACACACACATACACACGCACAGTATATATAGTAAAAACTGCTCAGATTGCTGTGGTATAAGAGGAATAAAACACTTCAGGATTCATCGGGAAGAAAAACAATCAACTTTGAAGTAATAAAACTATTGCAGGTATTCGGTAGGGGTGCCAATACTTTTGCACCAGACACACACACACACACACACATATTTTAACCCATAATAAATATGGTCTGTATAAGGATACTATGCAGACTGGATGCACATGCATGCATGCACGCGCGCACACACACACACACACACACACACACACACACACACACACACACACACACACACACAGAGTTATTTATTGGGTGGGCAGTGAAAGCCAGCCTGCTTATTTATGCCAGATTGCTTTTCCAGATGTTTTTTTTTTTTCCTAGGCAGAAACCCTTCACTCCTCCCTCACTTTCTCTCTCTACACCCCTCCGCACCTCCTCCTTTTGTCCAGATGGAGATTGTTTTTTACAGGCGTGTGTATAACCCTCCTTTTCCCCGGGCCTGAATCCACCGAGCGCTCTGATAGAAAACTTATGACGAGCTTCGAGGAGAGGAGCTCCGGCTGAAGGCCAAACGCCTCGTCAACAGGAAACAATCCCTTTCAGTGACCCTTAAATAAAAACCCCACAAACATCTTGTTTCCAGGAGTTTCTGTTAGTGTGTTTGTGTGTGTGTGTTTGTGTGTGTGTGTGTGTGTGTGATGAGACCTGATGAGAGCTTCTCCAGCAGCAGGGCTATATGCATAATAGATTGTTGTGCTCGACAATGGCTCACTCTCGAGATCTCGCTCTCGCCCGTCTCGCTCACAGGCCCGCGGTTTCGAGCCGAAAGCAAGCGGACTGTGAGACGCTAACCAGATGGCTCGGATCCTGAAGCTCCTGGGATGACGCACACATCCGCTTTGTGCTAAATTAGCTTACCTGGGATAAAACTGCAGCTCTCTATGATGAGAAAAAAGCAATAATGTAACATAATATAGCGCGAACATGGATTACACACATTAGCTTAAAGTCACAGATGCTAAGGATGCTAAGATAAGATAAGAGTCAGGATTAAAAGTTTTATTAAGTTTATTTTTTTTTTTACTTTGGCATTTTGTGACTTGACTAGACTCCATTCCCAGGACCAGTCAAACTGTAGCTAGAGTTAGCTACATAGAATTAGCTATGCTAATAGCAACGGACGCTAGTGTTTTAAATCACGATTATGAACATGACAGTCCTAAAGATTTAAAGGCACCAGTGGCTCAAGAGGCAGCAGTAGCATTGCATATGTAATGGTTTCTTAATGGTCACATACCATATACATTTTGTCTACACGCTACCACTCAGTACTTTGTGATCACTTTCTAACTTCATGGTTGTTCCTGCTTTTTAAGTCTTTCTACATTTTTAAGCAATGCTGCAGACGTCCAAATTTTATTTTGCAATAATCTTCTTTGAACAGTTGATATTGAGATGTATATCTGCTACTTCTGCTCTGTAAAGCTTCATAACGGCTCTAATCTGAGGTGCTGCTCGAGGTTAATTGGTGATTTCTGAGGCTGGTGACTCTAAATAACCGTCTCCTCTACAGCAGAGGTAGGTTTTGGTCCTGCTTTTTCTGGGAAGGTCTTCATGAGAGACAGTTTCGTCATGGTGATTAATGAGTTTTACAAATGCACTTGACACAATACTGTTCTTGCAAGAACTGTTCCAGAACGGCTGACCTTCATGTCTTAAAATAACTAACTGTTGATGTTGTTGTTACATAATTATCAAATTCCATAGTTTTTCATTAACCACAAAGCATAGCGCCCTCTTCAAGTGTCAAAATAAATTTTTTACTTTTGATCCTTACAAATATCTGCTGAAACTGGAGACTCCTTCTATAAATGTCACAGAACACGTCTCCATGTCAACTATTACTGGGAGGATATAAACATTGACCAAGCTGTTGCTATAGAATAGATAACGTCTTAAATTTCTGTCTGTTATGGAAATTAAATTGACTTCTTCTGACCAATAATTCAACAACACTGTGGTATAACGCGCCATGCGGAGGTTCAATCCTAACTTGGTTAAACAATGCATTAAACAATGTTATTTAACAGAATGTTGATGTAATTGTTTTTTTTTTTTATACAAGCACTCTCATTCTTCTTCTTCTGCACTTGTCTCTAAAATCTAATTCTACCTGAACTGACTTGATCATCTGTAAAACCAAAGAAAAAAAAAGTGTGTGAAATGAAGCTCCTCCACGTGATAAAAGCATCAGACACGCCATCTGTATCTTCTTTTCTGTAATTGTCACTAAACGAGGCTTCAGAAGATGAAAGATCGTTTTGTCAGGAAAAGAAAAATCTCTTGCGAGGGGAGAGGACATTGTTTCTGAAAAGTCTGTTTCCTGCGTTCGTCTCCGTCGGAGTCCGTAGGGGTGCGTGTGCGGAGCAGATTGATGAGGAGCCGAAGTGGGTCCCCGGGTGCCGCACACTTCGCTCGGCAGTATTAAAAACTCCCACGCGCTTTTTTTTGGGGGAGGCCAAATTGCCCTTGCTGGAATGGTGGTGTGTGTCTGCTGTAATGAGCTGCATTCCGGTTTATTGTGATAAATGGTGGAATGCTCAAGAATCTATATCGTCTCAGAACATCATCATAAGACGGCAAGGGCTGGTCTCTCTCTTATTAAATGTTCTTGAACGTTTTGTGAGCATTGCCTCAGCAGGAACTAAAAAAATAAATAACCGTTAAAGCCTTGGGGTTCTTCAGTTGACTTGATGTTTTAAAAATGTTTTAAGAGACAAAGGTCGAGGAACCAAAACGATTCAAAGAACCGAACTTTAATTTTTAAGAGTTTCCTTGCAAATTGCTTTAGAAGTGTGTAATGCCCTTCTAAGGGATGGCTCTCTGCTAGAAACTAAAACAACCCCTTTGTCTCAAAGACTTGTCTCTTTCTTCTAAAAGTAACAACTTAAAGATACACATTGTATCAAATGTAGTAGGATCCTTTAAATGAAAGTGGGTTCCTCACTTGTCTAGGGAAAGACTCAAAGATTGTATGTGGAAACCTACTAGAGAACGTTCGAATATTCAAAAACGGTTTTATGCAGAGCCTTCAAGTTTTCATAAGTATCCTCAGAAACCACCAAGAACTATAGAACTTGCTATGGTTTGGAAGGATCTAAAGCAAGGATGTGAAACTGGATCCAGGAAGGGTCGATGTGGGGCAGGCTTTCATTCCAACCAAGCGGAAGCCACACCTGGTTCCACCTGTTTAATTAATCGCTCTTGGCTCTCAACAGACTATCAGGTGTGGCTTGGTTGGAATGAAAGCTTGCACCCACATCGGCCATTCCTGGATCTGGTTAAACACCCCTGGTCTAAAGGGCCAAAGAAGAACGTGAAGGAGGGTGTGTTCCTCTGGGGTTCCTCTGAGTTTTATGTAGAATCCTTGCTAGAGAGCAATGTTTTAAAAGGAAAAATTTGCAAGCAGAACTATTGAAAGTGAAGGACTCATCTTTTTCTTCTTGAATAGTGTATATTTCAAGCTTTTTAAGAGAACCAAAAGTTTGCAAGAACAGTTTAAGGTTCTTCATTTAATTGGGAGGATACCACAAAGGTTTTATGTACAATCCTTCAGGCACTTAAAGGACAAAGCACTCATCTCTTTCTGCTTTATGGATTTTGGTCCTCTAAAGCCAAGAGTATACTTATTTGCAACTAGGAGGCTCAGATGAAACCCTTAAGCATTTCTCAGCTGTCTAGAAGATTAAAGATGAAAGATTTCCATGGAAATCTAGAAGAAGATGCTCATCAATCAAAACAGGTCTCCAAACAGAACTATTGACGGACCCATCATTCTCTGAAGGACCTTCAACCTATTTGTGAGTTGCTAAGATGTACCATTAAACACTTACGTAAAAGAGGGTTCCTCAGGAGTTCTTCATTTGTCAGAGGGAAGCCTGAACCTTTTAATGTAGAACCCTACTAGAAAAAGCCTAAAACTATCCAAAGAAGCCACAAGGAAACATTGAAACAAACCGCTGAAGCCTTTCTTCATACTTCCATGTGTGAACTCAGACTCAGAAACCGCAGACGCTATAATTTACACATTCGATGAACCTCAATGCCCTCTGAAAACGAGGTCGTAACACAGAATATGGTTTACAGTCGCGCCGTAAAAGTGTCCTGGCCTCGTCTAATTAGAAGTGACTGTTTTATAGAGTGCATGACAATGCATGGATTTAAGCGTGCACACGCTGAGACATGTGGCAAAGATCAGCCCTGAGCCATCTCTGGAAACAGAGGTAAAGAGAGGGAGTGTGTGTGAGTGTGTGTGTCTTTGTGTGTGTGTGGTTGCCAGATGAGGGTCGTTACATTGAGGAGCTGAAGTGTAGCTCATCACTGGTGTGTGTTTCACTCTCTCGCTCATGTTACGCACCTGTTAAAAGGTTAAAGTGCTAATAGGAAACAGCTAAATGCCCGTGAACACCACCAAGTGTTAAGATTTCCTCACAAATAAAAAAAAAAGGTTTTAAACACATTTTTTATCACAAATATATATATATATATATATATATATATATATATATATATATATATATATATATATATATATATGAAATATGTTGCTGGAGATTTTTTTTCTTAATTGAAAAAAAAATACAAGAAATGCTTTGCCTACACTGCTTTTTGCTCAATAAATATGAGACGTCTGATTCAAAACCGCTCCTGTCCTTCAGGTTTAAGATTAAAGTTTAGTCATATTAAGGTTTTGCACAGCAATGTATAATAGCAGATAAGTTCTCTGTTTCTCTTCACACCATCATTGTAATTGTTGTCACAAGCTGCATCTTAAAGGTAAAGCTTATGACCTTACATTAAAAATATTTACTAAGCTATAAAATCCAGACGGCTGGAGCACAAGGTAAAACTTTCCAACACTAAATTTATAAAAAATTTGATAGGTACTTGAAAAGGATATTTGCCATCGTGTGTATGTGTACAGTAGAACCAAAAACAAGTATAATTCAAGATAAAGTATATACAAGCATGATGATATTGGAGGAAAACACTCAAATACTGTAGAACCAGAAGATATGAGCACATCACACCTATCTTATCTTCACTTTATTGGCTCCCTGTGAAATTTCGCATTGATTTTAGAATACTACTTTTGACGTATAAAGCATTAAATGGTCTCGCGCCGCAGTATCTGAGTGAACTGCTAGTGTGTTACGATCCGCCACGCCTACAGTACTTCGATCAAAGGATGCAGGATGCTTGTCTGTTTCTGTTTCACCCAGATGAGGATGGGTTCCCTGTTGAGTCTGGTTCCTCTCAACGTTTCTTCCTATTACCATCTCAGGGAGTTTTTCCTTGCCACTGTCGTCCTCGGCTTGTTCATCAGGGACTATCTGACCATTTTGATTCATACGCATTTACATTCCATACAAACTTAAATAACTCTTTTGATTGCGTAAAGCTGATTTGCGACAATGATAATCGTTAAAAACACTAAACAAATAAAATTGAATTGAATTGAATTCAATAGTCCATCAAGAGGCAGGATGCAAGACAGGATGTAGAATTTAGTGGAATCGCAATTCCAGGTTAATCAGGAACCCATTCTAGTATTTTTTAAAAATTGGAACAATTGGGAAGAATGTCAAGAAGCTCCAGCCCAGCAGGATGCCGGTAATAGTTTGTAATAGTTTATAGTTGTTTTGGGGATGATGTTGTTTATTGAAAGATTGAATGACTTTTATAAAATGACATTGAGATAATGATAAATCCCAGCATTATGTTGCAAATACAACCTTGAAACATTGGAATTTCAACTATTATTTGCATAACATCCGACCACACCCCTTAAGTTTTTAATTGGGTTTTGTCATTTTGAACAGAGATTGGGACAGGTGCAACAGCTTCCCTCACGCAGCGTGTGTACTGTACCTCATAGCACACAGCTTTTACTGCTGTAATGTTGCCTCTCTGTTTTATTTTTTTCAGAAGTATTACCGTGAGGAACATCTGAGGTTAATCTATCATAATGTTAGACATAATGTTAACTTAGTTTAAAGGATAAATAAAATAAACACTGGAAATAAACATTGTGTTGATGTATTTGTACACCATTGTGTTGGGGGCATTTATTTGGTGTTATCTCAATGTTGTTTAATCAAGGTTGTTCTGACATAATTTCATTAGTATAATTCTACCTTTCCAGAAAACAACCTTATACCATTGTTGTCCCAATGTCCATACCATTGACAAGTTAAAAGGTTCAGATTTCTGTAAGCTATTTAATCTATGAAACAACTTAAGTTTTCCATTTCTCCAGTGAGTTTGTAGTTAGCTTTTTGTCGCGATCAATCCCACTCTTCTTAGCTAGCATGCTGTTAGTTAGCTGCTCATGAGGTTCCAAAAAACACAACTCTTTGTTATGACACATCAACCCTTTCTCGACAAATGCACCCAATACAAAGTTTTAGCTCTGGCCTGATTTACCCAGATGTCCTCGCCGTCTGTAACCTGATGCTCTGTCCAGCTGCAATAGGACATATCTGCATTGCTATTGTTTCCCCAATAAGCCCCGCGTTTTGGCTCGGTTTGTCCGAACGGCGCTGGAACGACTGTAGGTGAGATCGACCGATCCGACCTCAAGCTGCCGGAAACACCTGGAATGGAATAGAGGAATAGGAATGGCACGGATACAAAACCGTATTAGGTTTATTCAGCAATAATGCAGACCTCAGGGTTGGTGGAGGGTCAGAGTGGAGAACGTGGGCAGGTTTTCAGCACTAAATATACGATCAGTGAATCACTGGGTGATTTAAGCGCTACTAATGGCGGTCCATCATGCGTGGATGCCAAATACTGTTTCAAGAGAGAAATTCTTTATAAAAACGAGCAATAAATATCCAGAATTTACAGTCACACTGATAAGTTACTGTATCTATTAGGGGAATACGAGCACACAGCACAATAACAGCCTTATCCTTATCCCTCAGAGTCAGTCACCAGGGGTCTGTGGTACAAAACAAGGAAAAACAAAACTTTAGAATTTACACAGATTTATAAAAATGCAAGCTCATTACCATTATTTTTATCCATTACTTAAAAAAAAAATGCATATCTAAATAAAACCTCAGGTTTTCATTTTAAATGTGATATGGTGAAAGACAAATGTTTAGTTTTATTATCGCCTGTTGAGATTTAGTATTTTATGTCTTCATTAAGTTGTACGCTTGAGTTATCTGTCAGAGCAAGCTAAGAAACAAACATAACTACAAAATTATAGCACTGCATGTGCTGGATCAAGTGCTGTTTTACTGTAGAAGCTGCTGAATAACAAAACGGAGGTAGACAAAATATTGCATCACTCACAGCAAAGCTTCTGATGACAAATTTTTAGTTCGTTTAACTTTTAGGTGCCATATATGCATTACAGCACATTGCAGTTCTTTTCTTCTTAGCAGAGCAGACAGGGTTAAGGGCCTTGCTCAAGGGCCTAACTTGGTGGAGCTGGGGCTTGAACCATCGCCCTTCTGATCAGTAATTCTGAGCCTTAACATGTCAACCTACCACTGCCCCTAAATAAGTACAGCTATGGCTGAACTCGTGATCTCAAAAGGTCCTCGTTAAAGACAGGGGTCCACTGGAGAACACTGACCTGGACACAAATACTGTCTTTTTTTGATTGGCATAATCTCAGCAATGCTCACAGACTTACATATAGTCATGAAACCTTACTCTAAATAAAATAAAAGAATTGTTCATTGTGGAACCTTCTTCCCTTTTTTCTCTCGTGAAAATATCCTTCCATTGTCCCTTTATAACCCGAATTTCTTTCCCTTGGTCTCATTCTTTTACTCCTTTTCCATTAAACTTCATCGCAATTTGTTTTAACAACTAAACACTTTCCACTTCATGTTCATGTTTCCAAATCCCTCATGTTTATTTTTCTTTCTGATGCAATTTTTTTGGCATAAAAGCATTTGGATAGCAGCATAGCTATTTTTTCTTTTTTCCTTTTCCTTCCTTGTTTGTCCAACAGCAGCGACGTTTCCAGGCATCGGAGACGCTGATCCGTGTCGACAGCGGCTGCTAATTGGAGTAAATTAATTTACCTCGGGCGGCATGTTCGCACAAAATGGCGCGCGCCATGTGAATAAGTGATGATCGGCAGGGCCGGTATAAGGCCCGACTTTTTAAATCATTTAACAACACGAGCCACTAATTAGCAGTGAGAAAATCCGGCTTTCAGCCTCAATTAAGACAAGTCTGTGTCAGAGAAAGGAATGAGAAAGAGGGCACTGAGAGCTTTTGATTTATTTATCCTCTGCGCAGATTCTGGTTGCAGTGGGTTTTGCTTTTAAATGGAATGGATAGGAAATATAGAATTTGAGTCTGTGTAATCAGACGAACCTGAATTCTTCTTCCTGAATAAGAAAAACTTAAACAACATTTTGGGCCACTAGTCAAGACTGCGAGTAGAGACGGGGATCACCCCTGTTCTTTGCAGATACTGTGCTTTTGGCGCTTTAAAGGTGCACCTTCTGAGAGTGAAGCAGCTGGGATAAAGATCAGCACCTCAAAGATGAACAGTGGAGAACATTGAAAGAACATTGGTCTCTTGGTCAGCGTTACAGCCTTAGGTCGAAACTTTATGTTCAGCGATCAATCAAAATCCAGCCGCGATCCTTGGATTTTTGACAATCCATGGACATTTGAGCAGATTTCTATTGCTTCAAATGGAGTGGACCTATTTTAGGTGGTTCTTTACAGGGATGCTCCCTGATAGGTTCAGAAATGTATCAGGCACATTCCACTGGATGAAAGACATGAAAACTCCTGAAGAGATCTTATAGTCCGCTGTGGAACGTCTGGGGATCCGGCAAGAGGAGCTGAAACTTTTGATAAAATCAGAACACACCTTCTCAACTGCTTTCACTGTGAACATCAAACCATTGTTCACATTCAAGCGAGACAGTTGTCTTTTAAAAATTCTCTTCATAGAGTTCAGTGAGATGTTTTCCAGCTTTTCATGACCTGTCTTCTAACTCTATCATGAATAATCTATTAACACAAACACTTCACATATCCAATTACACAGCATCAGAACTGCTCAGTCTCACTTAATGTAATTATCCCAGCTTAATCAAGTGAAGTAAGTCATCTCATTAAAAAGTGCCTCGTTGCTACTCCTTCCTGTTCTCTAATTCGCTCGGACATCGCTGATATTTTTAGGAACCCTTGCTGAATCTTTTCCACAGACTTCCTGGCAACAATTTTCTGTTTGTAGCTTTGATAGCCAAATGTGTCCCCAGTAAATTAATGACATCCGAGTTCAGGGGGACGTCTGGGTCACGTTCAGAGGTACCGTTGGCTCGGGGAGTCTTTAAGCTTGAGGAAAAAAAAATCCTGACCCAGTAACGCGGCCTTAGAAATCCAGACCCTTGAAATTTGTCCTCAAAAAAACCAAAAAGGGCCGAAGCCCTTTGAGCGAAGGAAGGATGCGCTGGATCCAAGTCAAGGCGGCAGATTACAGAAACGGCACCTTGCGCCATGGGACATCCTTCTGGGTCTCTCACAGAAACGTCCGGAAAATACCGTGCCAAATTTCTCCCTGCAAATTCTCCTCCCTTCATCCAGTTTGGAAATCCAGACTGCAGGGAAATTAACGCTTGCTCTAGTGGGAAAGGAGGGCAACGTGAACTCTTGCCAACTCATCTGAGAGCTTGCACCCCCCTCTCTCTGCACACTTTCTGATTCCCTTATTTTGTTTCGCGCCGTCCGTGAAATGCAGCCGATTCCCAGCTCTGAGTTTTTTCGGCTGCCGCTCAAATCCCAGCAGTGTTTATGGATTCTCCAGATCTCATTACAGTCAATGAGCCTGCAAAGACTCGCAGATCAAAGTGAAAAAGACTTTCTGGTGAGTGAGTGAGTGAGTAAGTGAGTGAGTGAGTGAGAGAGAGTGAGAGAGCGAGAGGAGTGAGCCAAATCAAGCAATTACAGCAAAGGAGGCTCGTATCAGGAATATTTTAAAAGCAGGAAGTGGCTAGTTATAAATTAATAAATGAGGAATGGAAAAAAAAACAACAGCAGCGGCAAACCACTGGTGCTAAAATCATACATGGATACAGGATATATTTCTATGTTATCTAAAATCTAAAATTGTTGCTTCTGCCAGGAGGTTAAGACAAGACACCAAATAGCTAATTTCACCCCAAAAGTATTTGATGACACATCATTTTCCATGTACACTGAAGAGACAAGGCTAATGTAGCTACTGTAAGAGATACGCTAAATTCTGAAGACAAATTGGATTGGATCAAAGGCTTAACATATCCAGTAGCATTATGCTAACTGTATGCCTATTGTATGCTTCTTAAATCAGTTAGCAAACAGCTTGATGTCATTCTACACAAACTTCGAAGTTATCAAGGTTGGACAAAGGTGAGTCAAAAATAATCCGCACTTTGGTTATATTAAAACTTCTGTTGGCCGCACTGACTCATCAGCACTTTTCGTTTAAGGCTACAGGCTCCCCAGTCACTGCTGTGGAGGTGTAAACATGTTTGTCAGAATTAACGTTGAGTTGGACGCAAGTGTAGGTAAGTAAGACCAGAATTATTAATCCAATAACAAAACAAACATGGGCAGTTTGTAGAAACAGGCAGAAGTCGGTCGATTAGCAAAACTGTACACTAGGGCAATCAGAAAATCGGAAACCTAAATACCAGATCAAAGTCATACACTGAAAAGCTATCACAAATAGACATGACTTGGTAACGTCCGGAAAAACTCACAGGAGAGTATATTTCGCAACGTCCCTTCATTACTGGCTTCTATTTAAGCACTTCGGGTGCAGGTATGCTTAGAGTTCAGGTGACATAAAATGTGTCTGTTGGGAGTTGTAGTCCATTTTCGCCATGTCTGTATGGGGATATGGCCTTGTCTGTTTTCCCATTTCTGCTGGCCTGACAGTGTTACATCAGTTTGTAACTGTGGTGCAAGCAAAGATGGATGCCCCACTTGTGATTTGCACAAAAGAAGAGCAGCGTGCAGTGATTTCATATTTTTGTGGTCTGAGGGTGTACCTGATGCTGAAACAACTCGTAAACAGAAGGATTTGAATATCTGCAAACACATTTCAGACCGATACTCTAAGGAAATTGGGAGTTTCTTAAAGAGAACCATTGCTGGTGACGAGACACGGATTCATCACTACGAGTCTGAGAGTAAGCAGCAGAGGAACCGCTGACTGAGAAAAAGTTCAAAGTCAACCATCAGCTGGAAAATTCATCAATGCTTACAGCTTTCTGGGATTCTTGAGGGCCAGAAGTATTGGAACAACCAGGGGGGGAAAAAAATCAACAATCAACAGTGCTCGTTACAGTGAGACGCTTATTAAAGAGCTGAAACTTTGGATTAAATGCAGAGGACTGATATCCACGGGCGTCGTGATCTCACATGAAATCGTCCTGATCTTTCTCATTTGGACTTCCACTGTTTATATGTAGTGTAAGTGCAATCTGTCAATCTGTCCAAAAAAAAAGGGAAGGTCCAGCAAGAAAGTTAGCAGTTGACACTTTGCAAACAGTGATGTCACAGACAACCCGAAAGACATGGAAAGCATCGGACATCATGGCGTACACCAAAACACTTACTCTTTTTAGACCTCGGCTTTCACGCCAGTTTATCCTGTTTATCATTAATGGGTGTGGAAATAACCCTAGGTCCTGTGCTCAATTATATGAAACATGATTTCGCGGATGTGTCGTGGCTAAACTGTGTCGTCCAGGGTAGAAGATAGCGAAGGAATCCTATCACCATGCGTTTAACTTTCATGCCGCGTAAACCTCCTTTAGTCTCGTTGCCCTTGAAAGTTTCAGTCTTCGTGAACCTTGGTCTTTCCTGTCGCTTGCTCTCCCTCACCCTGTTTTTGTCTACTATATCTGACGTTTGGCACATTGCTCTGCTGCCAGGCATTAAACGACATCATCCACCAGCTGTGAGTGTGAACCACACACACACATACACACAAACACACACCACAGTCATTAAAGGGGCCCCTTTAATTAAAGTAGGCATGTAAAGGTCGTTAAAGGCGAACAGATGGGTCCTTGGTTTACTCATCGTCGCACTCGGCCCCTTTTGTCCTCCCGTAAATATCTTTTTAAAATGTTTCCGACATCGCAGGTCCTGAACACACAATGAGAACCGGTTGATGATGAAGCTGCTTACATTTTTTTTACTTGTTTTTTTGTTGACAGTGTTTGGAAATTTATCTTTCTTGGGCACAAGAGAAATTGTTTATGGTGATGTCTTAAACTCACCTACTGAGTTTTGTGTCAAGATAGAAAAAGCACACTTTAGTGCTTGGGCCCCTGATAAAACACACTGTAGAGTCATTTTTATTAATTTCGTGAAATACAGTATAAAGAAAAACGCTAGCTACTGCTCTCATTACCACCTGTAGGGTATGAATTAATAAGTATTAGTACTTTGTTAGACTTAAAATTTGAAATGTACTGTATAATGGGTTCTGTATTCAAAGCTATTTCTAATGGAAAATAAACCCAGATGAAAGTTTTTAGCTAAACTCAACTAGCTCCCGTTAACATTCTTAACGGGATATTATTGTGTTCCAGGAGCTACTGAAATACTCGACGTTCCCAAATATTCAGTTGAACATTTAGACATAAAAAAAAACAAGAAAGAAAGAAGAAACAAGCTATAAGCAGTGATTTTTGGTGAAGTTAGGTGTATTAAACGCTTTTTTTAATTTTGTTTTCAAAGTTTTATAAACAAAATTTAACAAAGAAATAACAAGATAACAAAATTTACCTAGAGATTTGAGATATAGATGATGAGACTGATATTTTCGTGTTATTCAGGGACCTGGTTTTAAATTGGTCAAACATTTTAAACTTCTACAGTTTCTAGAGTTGACTTAATAAATTATGACATATAACATTTTTTATTTTGTTTACTTTAATTTTGTTGTTTATCTTATTAAACACCTTGCTGAGACATACACGACATGGTATACCAAATGTCTTCATAAGCGCTATAATTATATGTCAAGTGTTATTGCAACCTCTCTCTGTATCGCACCCCCCCCACACACACAGACAAAGTCATAATGAGTGTGAAGTCATAATTACAGCTTGCTCCATACGTTTCAATGCTTTGTCTTTATGGGGACCGTGACGTCTTTGCTCCCCATGAGGCTGATGTGTCAACCGGTCTTCATGAAACAATACGTACACACACTTTTACATCCTCCGCCCATAATTAATGGAACTTCTCATCATTTTTTGATAGAGAGGTGGAGCATCACACTCCATAATGTGGTCATGCTTTCTCATAAGCAGGCCAGCTGGTCAACTTTTTTAAGTTGATTAGGACCACAATTAGACAGAAACACTGAAATACTCACAAACAAATAGACAGAGAGAAAGAGAGAGAGAGTTTTCTGTTTTTTTTCTCTGTACGATTATTTTGACGTTGGTCCCCGGGTTAGAGCATCAGGTGTGTGCTGGTTTATCAGGACGA
The DNA here is from genome assembly GCF_024256425.1 of Clarias gariepinus. Classification (NCBI taxonomy): domain Eukaryota; kingdom Metazoa; phylum Chordata; class Actinopteri; order Siluriformes; family Clariidae; genus Clarias; species Clarias gariepinus. Next base: position 29,351,726 of record NC_071115.1, on the reverse strand, counting down.
AGCTGGAAATGTGTGTCCCATGGTGGCTCAATGCTAATCAGAGATTCTGCCCTCCATCTTGCTGCAGGCTGTTATGTCCAACGGGGAATGGATGCAAAATGATTATTAAATAACTGCTTTTATAAAAAACAAAAAAACAAACAAAAAAAACCCAGCTTATTGCTGGCTGTTTATTAGGAGCTATGTTTAGCGAATAAAACAGAAACACTTCTCAAAATTAAGAGAAACTCTAATCTGTCCATGATTCCATTGATGATGGTCATGTGAAAATGGTGAAAATGACGTCATAGGAAAATAAAACAGTGCTCACAGATTTTGATAACTAACTTTCATATTTTATCGCTTGATAAAAGATACACAGGAATATACAGAGGCTACCTTTACAGCTACGGATAGAGCAACAGAATAATCTTTTTTAATTTTGTTCTTATAAAATATGGTATAAAATTCTTCGTATTTGATTAACAATACCTCTAATAAAAAAAAAAACTAACTAAAAAAAAAAAACCCTTCCAGTACCTCAGCAGTAATGTCTTGAGGGACTCTGCGAGACTTGAATGGAATTTTATGTCACAAACAGACGCAGTGACGACTCATCAAGCCCCTGGTAACTGCGAGCACACTTTCCTTCCTCTCGTTTCTGTTATTAGTGACAAGTCGCGTTATGTCGCCCCGATCCTGATCCGCTAATGCAGACGCAAAACAAATTAGAGCCGAGCCGCTATTAACGCTTGGCTCCCTGGAGGAGACGGGGATGATATTAAAGTCGTCCTCCCACTGCTGCAAACACACTCTGTGATGGACAGGTAAATTAGGAGAACAAGAGAACAAGCTTGACACTGTTTATGTTTCAAAGAAAAGCAGATAGACAGAGGGATAGGTAGATATACAGAGCGGGTTTCTACTAATAACTCATTCACTGTTCAATCTCTCTGTCTTTCTTTTAAGATATTTAAAGTATAATCTATATAATCTGGCTAATATGACAATTATAATAAAATCATGCTAATTCTAATGATTGGAAAAAGAACAGTGTTTTTTATAATCTACAACTTCCCAGTTTTAAAGCTTATGATTTATGTTCTAGGTTGATGGGAGCGGAACCAGATGTCGTCTCCTGGTGTTGTAGCTAAAATTTTATATGTTCTGAGATGCTTTTTTGCTCACAACATTGGTAAAAAGTGGTTACTCGAGTTAATGTGCACTTCCTTGAACCAGACCAGCCATTCTCTCTTTAATCAACCCACAGAAGTGGACGGTATTTATGCCATTCTATATAAACTTTAAAAAATATTGTGTTCCAGGAGTTTTTGAAATACCCAAACTTTCAAAAGCAACCAGAAAACCGCCACTAAACCACCGGAGACACAGAGATTACATTCTCCCCATTCTGATGTTTGTTGTGAATATTAAGACAAGCTCTCTTACAATCCGATCTCACTTTCATCTACAGAATTAAGTCCACCACATTTTAGCGTCATCACCTCACTGACGGAGTTCCTCAGGGTTGCATCCTCGGTCCTCACTCATTCTCGTCCTATGTCATAAATCACTGTGATAATGTGCAAGTTGATGACTTTTTCCTCATCTGTGACACTTTTATCCTTTCACTCCTTCCCTTTTTTTTCCACTTGGCGCAGACGTCTGATTTTAAAAACACACCTGCACACCTGAGTGCGATGTAAAGATTTGCAACGGGGCCTCCCGAGAGACCGTGCCCTTCTGTTGGAACATCGTGGGATGTAGGGGAAGTGTGCGAGACCTCCATCTGGCCTCCTCACCATGACCCCCGAGGAGCAGCCGTCTGGGCAACGGCCCCCTCGAACAGCAACGTTTTTTCGAAGCGATTAATACGTCCATTTCTGTAAAAGGGAGGAAATGGAAAGTAGCAGAGATTATAATAGGGAGCAGATGGCAGGATCAGCGGGGGACCTGGAGGTCACGGCATTGGCCGCACCAATAAATAAAGTTTTATTGTTTTTTTTACTGAAAATTCATACCTTTCAAGATATGGGCTTTGTCCCAAATCCTAGCTGTTTGAAACATCAGGTGTTCTAAAAACGCTATCAAGGCATTTAGAACACTTTAAGTAGTTTTATTGCTCAAGAAACTGTGTGTAGTGCTTATGCATTGCAAGCATTAGCATTGTGTAAATGATGTAAAATGTTTCAATGTTTCTAATGTTTAATAATCTATATTATCTGTTAGAGGTCATATGTGTTCAGTGTCACTGTGTGCTATTAATTAGCTCATTACCTAGAAAAGTGTAAAAAAAAAAAAAACAATCCCTCACAATATGCTACAACTTAATATGTTCTGTACGATTTTTCTTTGTGACTTTACTCACATCATCAAAAAAAGCAATTGTTGAACATTTTCTGGATATTTGTTATTGTGGAAGTATTGGTATCAATCCCACCAATCCTTTTTTTATCCTCTGGTATAAAAACAAATAAAAAACAAAACATGAAATAACGATAATTATTTACTTATTACATACTGTACTTGATCCAAGCTAAGCAATGTTGCAAGCTAAATGTTGTAGCTAGCTAATGTGCTTTATTTTAATCATCTAGCTATAAATATAATCAATCGGAATCATCAATTACTGAAAATTATGTTTTTGTTCTCTTACTTCCCGGAAAAAAGAATTCCATGAGGGAAAATCTTGCATTCAGCTACGTAGACTTTTTTTTTTTTTTTTTTTTGCGAAATCTGAAAAATACCTCACAGCCTCCACCATATGGCGACTTTTAGCACCACACATATTAAACTCTCTTTTTCCACCGTAAAGCGTGTAAAATACGGCCGTCTGACTCATCGCTGGCGCCTTACCAGTGCTCTCTCGTCTAATTAGGTTTGATTGCACAATCAACTCCGACCAAATGGCTCGTCATATGGTTGCGAGTGTAACTCTTCCGCAGGATCTGACAGCAACGCTGAGAAAAAGCTCAGAAAGCTGCTTGTGGTCTTAAACCAGCGGCCCAGGTTTACCGAGGTGCCAGGAACACCGTATGGGGAATACTGACTTGGTGTTTTATCGTAGCTTTTTTTTATTTTGCAGATTCATGAGTCATGTGTCGTGTTTTGAAATTGAAACGATTAAAGATTGATATGAACACACTCCGTCTGAGAAGTTATTGACTTTGGTGGCAGATACCGTGTGTAAGTAAAGCTTAATAATAAAGCGACTTGAGAATAAATAAAATATCATGTTCTCATTGGTATCTTGTTCTCTCCATGACAGAAGACATGTTGCAGTTTAAAAAAAAAATGAGGAGAAGTGCAAGTGTGTTGAGGGAATGACTGGCTGTACTGTACGTAGCTGCTCTAACGTAAGTGAGAAGAGGAACTAAGCTGTAACATGGATGTTCCACGCTGTTACATGTAACAACAAATACTTGTTGAATAAGAGAAATGAAACACTTTACTGCAGCTTACTTCATAAATAATGCACATCATACAACTATAGAGTAAAAAGTTTAACTTTAACACTAATTATTATATTATCTATCTAATAAAATTCTGAACAATTTTATGGGTTTTTAGTTTATTTATTGGCATTTCCTTAAATGATTTTCTAACCTTTGTTGATATTATCAACAATATCATGAGTTTATATCTTATTAGTTATTCCATAAATGATTTTATAACCTTTGGTAGTTTGTTTGTTAGTGATGGGAAGTTTGGATCATTTTAGTGACTAGGTTCTTTGAATCTCCTTCATCAAAATGAACTAATCTTTCCTGAGTCATTTAGTTCATTTCGTTCTTTTGATGAGAAATTAAATAAAATGATATATTTTCAATAAACAGACCCCCAACATGTCAGCAAATTTTGATATAGTTCCAGTAATGAAAATGTTACAATGAAACTAAGGACATAATATGATAAACAGAATGAGCAGCTCACCTCTCATATCTTCTGGTTTGAATTGTTTGTTACACAGGAAAGAGTTGAACGGTTTCTCTCATGAGTCTTCTAGTCGTTTGTTCTTTTGAATCTATTGCACTACATTGGGAGTCACATGACAAAAGAAGGAATGATTTGGACTAGAAGACTCAAAGGTAATGACTCATTTCTGTTTCCCGTACATACCTATTTAAAAAAAACTAATCGTTCATGAGCAACCCATGACTACTATCTATCTATCTATCCATTCATCCATCCATCTATCTATCGGTCTATTGATTTTTTTCTGCTTGTTTGTATGTTTTTTTTTGGTATTGTCAACAATTTCATGGGATTTTATCTCATACATTGGCTTCCAATACATGATTTTTCCCCATGATTTATTTGCTTGTTTATTTATTTATTTGAAGGTGGATGGTTATTTTCCGAATCCTCACCTCCAGGTGATAGTGAATAGTTAAAGCAAACTGCAGTAGATAAGTCGAATCTAATTTGGTAAGTAATCTTTATAAAAATTCTCCACATAATATGTTGCAACAGAGGCATCATTATTTCTTTTCATCTGTATCTGTGTTCCGCACGTAAACATAAAGTGGGCGTGGTCTTGACCAGAAGAGAGTGATGTAACCTCCTGTAACTTAATTTCCTAAAAGCTCGATCAGATGCTCTGTCTGGCTTTCTAGGAAAACAAATGCAGTTTTTTTTATTTATATCTGTTCATTACAAATAACAAATTTCAGCTCTGATGTGTGAAGTACACCAAAGCGTGATACACTTCTCTATCTGGAGCACAATAGTTACACAACCTGATACGCTCGTACGACTGAAGACAGAATTTAGCTTTTAGTTGTAAATCAAATTTTTGCTCAGAATAACTATACGTATATTTCCTCATTGTAGAGTTATGCTTTATGCTGATCCTTATTTAATTTCCAATCTTCGGTTTCACTGAGATGATGTGTTGAGGTCGGAGGTGCTGTCGTGTGGTGGCTGCAACTTCTCACGTTTAACACGGACAGAAAAACAAACAGATCTCTCTCTCTCTCTCTCTCTCTCTCTCTCTGTCGCTCACTCATTGCGTCCACGGCTTGTTATTTTTAATGGCAGATACACAGAGGATTTGGAGCTTCAGTTGTCTATGTGTGTGTGTGTGTGTGTGTGTTGTCACAGCACTGTCGGTAGAGTGTGTGGAGTTGTGCTGTATGCACTGAGTCCCTTGTGTGTGTGTGTGTGTGTGTGTGTGTGTGTGTGTGTGTGTGTGTGTGTGAAGACGGACTCCTCCTCACAGATGGGGCTTTAATTAACACATGGGCTCTCTCATCACAACACCGCGGCCAGGTGTCACCCTGGAAACCGTCTCCATGCTGGACGCATGGGACACACACACACACACACACACACACACACTCTTACACACACTCACATGCTGTAGCGTCAACATGCTGGATGATGACGGTGATGATTATGAGAACGATGATGCTGATTAGTACAGTCATGATTATAATCATAAGTTGCTGCATGTTGTGTTTGATGGTGTCATTAATAAATGAATTTAATCTGAACACTTAAAAAAAGTGTTTAACTTCAATCGAATTGTTTAATAAAAAAATGGACACATTATAGATACACAGACATCTCATTTGTATAAATAAAAGAAAGGTTTTGGACCGCACTTGCACTTATCTTTATGTTTCATACCAGAAACCAGTCTTAAGGAAATTTCTGTCCGTCTGTCAGCCAGATTTTGTCAAATTCAAATTCAAATTTTATTTGTCACATACACAGTCATACACAGTACGAAATGTAGTGAAATGCTTACACGACTGCCAGTGACCTTAAAAAGAGAATTAAAACTTATAAGTAATAAATAATAAATAATAAATATCACAGCATCATACAATGTTATGAACAGTTATGCGTCGGATTTAATAATCTTCTTTAAAATAAGCTACTAATAATCTACTTGCTCAATGTAAAAAACACCTGCACCAATAGATATTAATTAGGAAAGCTAAACTAATTGGGATTAGTTAATAATAATAATAATAATAATAATAATAATAATAATAATGAAAAATGCTAAAATAAGAGTTTAAGTAGTATAAGTATACTTTAACAGACTTTAACAAAACTTAATCTTTATCTGATAAGATACTTAACCCTACAAAACTTGAATAGACAATGAGTTCTGATGTACAGAAAGTCATATAACGTGTACGTGATTACATTAAAGCTCATCAGGTTATTTTAAGCTTTAACCTTTTAACTATTTCTACAAACTCTTTATCCGTCAAGACACATACTTACACTAGTCTGATATAAAGAATTAAAAAGGATAAAAAAATGTAAAAACATATTTGAAAATACCTAAAATAAAATAATTTACTTAAAGTACTTTGTCTAAAGTCCAGTTGATAGAAAACAGAACGCAAATTGTTGAAAATAATTAGAAAACTGCAAAATGGCCACGCCGGCCCAGTAGGTGGCGATAGTATGCGATAAACCTTTACGACAAACAGCTCAAGAATATTGAGCGATAAAGAAGGTAAAATAGCAGGAAGCTGGTGTGTGTTTGTGTGTGTGTGTGCGCAAGTCTGAGACTCTTAATTTGTTCGAAGTTACATCCTATACATATTGTAGATTAGTGATCAGTTCTATAACAAATGTTCCTATGACAAATGACTTGATAATAACGTGCAAACTTATAAACTCTATCACTATCCTGAAAATTTACATCACCAACTTGTGGAAGAGACTCACCTTGTGTGTGAACTGTACACACAATCATCCATTAAAGGAGTCCCTGGGAGGCCGGCGTTTTAGACACGGAGCAGACGATCCCGATCTTTCGAGAAAACCTTTTTACCTTGCTGGTGTCCAAGCTTTAGTGAAACACTGGGATAAGTGCATTAGTGTAGCAGGAGATTATATAGAGAAATGAAGGGAGTTTTTACTCTCATGAGTGTGTTCTGTTATTCTGCACAATAAAAAAGTCCAGCTTTGACTTGAACACCCTTCATATAAATTTGAATTCACAAAAGACTGCATGAAAATCTCTTGTTTCTTTCTTTCCTCTCACTGTGACGGAGGGACTGTGATGTGAGCAGCATTTTATTAGCACGTATTAAAGGCAAAGAGGATCAAACAGTTCTGAAATAAACAGGTCGTAATTCTTATAAACCTTAATATTTTTTCTGCATTGACTTGGACTTTTCTTGGAGTTATTGGCGTTTAGAAACAGACTTGTTTCAGCTTTTATTGGTCAGGGCTCAGACATTGTAAAAAAATCTTTAAACGCAGGCCAGATTAGCGCTTAATCATTTGTACAACGCTGAAGTAAAAACTTGGCCTTAAAGACAATTTTTCAGTCTTCAGTCTAGATCTTGACCCTGTCTTGGTTTTATTAAGACTTTTGATCTCGTCTCAACTTCAATCCCCACCAGACTCTGTCTTAACTCATTTTTGGACTTGACAATAGCGGTCTTGACTATACAAACACTACAAACAATGACAACCGAGTGTTTATCTAAGCTGAGCGATAGCTAAAATATCTGCTCTCAGTTTGGTTAGCAGGGCCGCTTTCACGTGGACACGAAAACAAAAACGCAGCAAACCTGCTCACGTGGCCTATAAGCTGCAAACTTGTGTGACTGTTTCTTTGATCATGTTCGTAGCCCCAAATCATAGACACGCTACGTCTGTAACTTTGCCTCCCGAAAGCTTTTGATGTGTTTCGAGGTGAATTAACTTTCACGCACTTTTCTTCTCCCCCATCCCCCCGACCGTCTTCTGTGCGCTTTACTCCTCCGTCTCTGTCGCCTCGGTTGCTGTGTGTCGAGCTGACAGCTCCTCCCGAGCGAAGAAGTTGGTGACATTCTCCCCGTTCCCGCGACATCTGGCCACAAACGAGCGCGTCAAATCCCACCCAGCGGCTGCTTAAAGGGTGCCAACTGCCGGTACTTCCCATTAGGGCCCTAAAGACGAGCACTTCAAACGGCACGCGCACCTTGGGAGGGACGCGCATCATCATATTTTAATCGAACATGTGGCTCCTTCGCCGTTGTCCCGCGTCCAAATTGCAATAGTGAATTCTGTCCAGCTGTCGGGCTACAAATGGGGCTCAATTATAGCGGCGACATGCACCTCTGTTTCTCTCTCTCTCTCTCTCTCTCTCTTTTCTTTTCCCTGGCTTTAATCGTTAAACAAAGTGAGTCGGACTCATCGAAGTCGCTCTCGGTCAAACCTTTGTTGGTGTGACGGCTGACATCATGTGTACTGACACTGTTTGCTCTCCCGAGTCACACACACACACACACACACACACACGTGTGGTTAAGACAGAATCGGCTCTGTCGTCCTGCTAATGGAGCTTCTGGCATGTAACACCTCGCTTTACAAACAAGTTTGGTCGTGTTTTATTGATGGGAGTTGAAGTGTTTGTGCCAGATTCCAGGGCTAGTTTAGTATTCATTACTGTTTCTAGTCAATATTTTATATCTCTAAATACTTTTTTGGTGCATTTTACTGTAGCTCGTATCAGCATTTTAGATTTTAAGGCTGGAAGTTGTCGCTAGCTTACAAATTATACATCAGCATCGATATAACTCGCTCTTAACAAGCGGTAACACGCCATACAAATTGAATCCGTTCTGAAGGTGAGTTCTTAAGGTGAAATATCGGATTGCAAAACGCATTTTTCTATAGGAAATAATGTAAATACAGATAATTCGTTCCAGGCACCCAAAAATATTACCAACATTGAAAAGCGGCTCCCTTTTCTACTTGCTACCATCCTTGCTAACATTCTTGGGACTCATGGTGTTATGTGCGTGCACCTTAGCCGGCATGCGGTTTATTTTCGTGCATGCTAAAAATGGGAAAATTCTTAACGTGGAGTGTTCGTATGTCAAGGTTCCAAGTTATAAGTAAATTATTTTGGTGGCGTTGTTGTAAACGACCAAATCAACAACCCCTATATTTAATCCTGACGCGACTACACACCTTCATACTATTTTTAGTCTAAAAACTATTTAAAACGTATCTTCCTGAGTGCACTATTGCTGTATCATCATGATACATTACGTTATTTGGATTTACCCCCATTAGCAAGTCACCTCCTTAAGCATCCTTGCCACCGATGCATCCACATGAACGACACGTCCCGGTATACGGAACCTGCGTCAGAACCTTTTAACAAAATAAGTTTTATACTAAAAGGTGACTGCGAGGACAAACAAACAAATCTCGCATAATTATTTCTTAGCAATCCGAGCGATGGAAAGCGTAGCGCCGAAGCTCCTTCACTCGTTTTTGTTGTTTCTCTGAATCCCATGTGATCCGGAATAAACGAGCTGGCAACGTGCCATCTTTTTTTGTTTTTTTGAGAAGGCCGTTTCTAACATAACGCGTTCGTTCACATAGTGATGTGGAGGTTATTATCTTAGCGGGAGAAAAAAGAGGGGGAAAGAAAAAAAAGAGTGAGCTCGCTTTCTGTCACAGCACATCAACTGTTTTCAAAATCTGCACAATTTGGGCTATGTGCTGCATAACAAAGTGCGACGTGTTGCCCAGAGATGGAAATGTGCCGCTTAGCATGTGATAGAATTCATTTGTTTTCTCATTACTTAGCGCTAACTTGCATTTATTGCGCGGCAACAGTGAATTCTGGGTTCTGATTGGTCAGAAGGTGTTGATTCATTTTCTGTAAGTTTTTTCGCATCTTAGAAACTTCAAAAGATGCTACGTGGAGTGTTGAGAGTCGTGAGAGTGACCTGACTTCATTGCACAACCCTAGTGTTAATTGTTTTTCTATAAAGTTTTTTCTAACATGGCGGGTTCTGTTTCTAATAACTGTTACAGGATTTCTATTAGCATCCTTTAAGCATTAACGTGTTAGAATTAAGCCTGTTTCTTACTCCATTATTTAATTAAATACCTACGTATATAATTACAGTCTCTGATATGCTTCGCTAACTTTAAGTGAAGTATTGCACACGATGACATCATAAATCTCTTTAAATCCCCCATTATGCGAAACACAGTAATAATCATCTCGGTCGCCATGACGATATGAGTCGCTAAGGCCTTCTCGCATCTCCAGGCTTTAGCGCTGCTTTCTCTCCCCTGTGTTATGTCATTTTTTACTTTCTTTCTCTTTATTCCTCCTTTTTTTTTTTATTTCCCTCCGGGTGCCACGTGTTCCCTTTACAAAGCCCGTGAGTCTCAGCGAAACATTACAGAGCGCAGCATGTGTTTGATTAAAAAAGTGTAAAGTTACAAATTAGTTAATAAAATCGTTTAGGCCCGATCGCTGCAAATGGTGATAAATGCGTTCCATATGCTCTCAATAAAAAAAAGAAAAAAAAAAAAGAAAAACGTGGCGAGTGCCATGTGCCAGTCCCCTCTGTCTTCTCCCATAAACAAATAAATTAAAACAATTACCGCCACGCACGCCCTCCCGCTCTGTAACGAGCGTGCTGCCGGATAAAAGATGTGACAGCTTTCATTTCCTCAAACTGCTCCCTGTCTCTATCTGGAGTGGACGGAAAGTTCCAGATGTTCCCGGTCGAAAGGGCTTCCTCTCCGTCTTCCCCTTTTTTCCGCTCATTCCCGTGCAACATTCCACACGTCAATGCTTTACGATCCGGGATTACGCTGCGCCCGTTGCTTAACGGGCGCATACCAAGCGATGTCCACACGTCATCGAGGTTTTATTGGAGACCCTGTTTTCCCTGTCAGTGTCTCCTGATTATGGCTGGTAGTCATAAAAATGTAAAAGGATCAGAGCGAAAATCTGACCCCAGATCAGCTGGGGTTTGTGTGTCGTCATGTTCATGTGTAATGTCACCGACACTTCCTGTCTTAACCTGTCTCGATTTTTCTACAAAACCTGGTTCTTATTGTGGATTCATAATTTCTCTTGGCAGCGTGTTGTGCATAAGTATTTACCCCCTTAAACCTTAACAGCACTGTTCGGAGCATAGTTTAGAGTGTAGTCGAGAGGCATTGCAGCTGGGGCGTTCAAGTCAAACCGGGACTTGAGATGATTTTTTTTTTTTTTGCTAAATTAAGGCTGTAAAAGTGATTGACATTCATGGAAGATTTTCTAAGCCTTCAGTACGGCGATGAGATTTGAACGTGGTTTTAAAGAAGGCCGTATGTCTGTAAATGACAATCCAGGTTGTGCAACGTGCAAGTTACAGAAACTCCACTGGGCCATTTTACACGTTTGGGTCATTAAAGGAGTTCCTCAGAGGCCAGAGTTTTTACTATCATCAATGTGTTCTGTTATTCTGTGCAATCATAAGTCTCGGTTTGACTTGAACGCCCCTCGTATCTCAAAGCTCGAAACTAAAACGATACAAAATGTCCTAAAAAAGGGACACATTGTTGTTCTTTCATGTGAGAAGCTCGGTCACCGTGGTGCGCAGCCCTTTCTGCTGTACTCTTATTATCCACTTTGTAATTTCCCGTAGACTTGCTTTGTTCTTGGAATGATTCCGTACATCAAGGAAAAAATGTTTGCACTTATTGTGTCTTCGTTTGCAGAAAATTGTTTACAATGTCCTGACCTCTTCCAGCGCGATTCTTACCAAAGTAGACTTCTACTAGTGCATGCAACATGGTGCTCCCACCACCGTGCTGCGCGGTCAGGCTGCAGCCTTCAGTATTCAAACAATAACAGGCTTATTGCTGAGTCAGCTCTCATGTGTGTGTGTGTTTGTGTGTGTGTGTGTGTGTGCGTCATGATCCCGATGTCTGCATGTCTGCAGGGTCTGGCCAAAGCATCACGTCATTACTCTTCATCTAAAGAGGACGACAGCGAGAGGGAGTGAGAGGCGGATGTGTGTGTGAGAGTGAAATAAATCGCCTGCAGGGTTCTCACACTGATCTGACCTAACACACACACACACACACACACACACACACACACACACACACACACACACACACACACAAACACCAACCAGGCGCGATGAGATATCAGCTGAGATGTCTGTTTTTATTCACTCAATCATTACCGCATTGTTCCGGCTGCGTGCCTGTGCATTTTTAATCGCACCTCATGGCCGTGAAAGTGTGATGGATGGACTTAGTGAAAGGAGAGATGGAAAAAAAAAATTTTTTTAACCAAAAAGGTAGAGCAATATAGATGTAGCACTTTTCTTAATATGTTGAATATATTTATTTGATAAAAAAGAAGTGCTAAAACTTGTGTCATGGTTGTACATAAGAACAGAGCAATGATTAAAGCACTGTTTGTAACGTGCATTAAAGGTGCGTTTTACAATATGTTGAACACCCTATAAAATGATTCAAGGATATCCTCTGAAAAGAAAAGGCTTCTTCAGTTTAAAGACACTCCAGCTTTTCCTGCTACGACTAAAATCAAGTCCATAATGAAAAACAACAAAATGAAACTTCATGAGGTGCCGTGTCACAGAATCTAAAACTCTGTTAAGAAAAAAACATCATTAAGTTTCTAACACACGTAGAAATACAAGAAAGGTGAATTCGAAAAAGCAAATCAAAATAAATTAATTATGTGAAAAAACTGGAACATTAATGAATCACTTGCAAATATCACAAATAAAAACAAAAACAATCATATATGAATCATATAAAAACATTGCATGTGATAAGGAGAATCATGGGGAAAATGGAAGTAATGAAAAGACATAAATCGTCTATGAATCACGTAAAAATGAAGAATCACATCAAAGTAAATAAATCATGAATGCTTCACCTTAAGACATCACATGTGGAAATGAATAATTTTAAAATAAATTAAAGATGAGAAAAATATAGCAGGTTCATAAATAACTCATTTGCAAAAATCACATAAAAATAAATGAATCATTTTGAACATGTTGCATGTAGAATTTTTTTTACGATATGATACGTAATATCATAACGTACAATGAAAACATGTAAAAAATGAATAATTTGAAAGTAAATAAATCACGAACGAGTAATGTGAAACCATCACGTGTGTTTAAAGGAATCATGTGAGAAAACGTGCAATTAAACAGATCATGAACGATTAACGTGAAAACATCACACATTAAAAGGGAATCATGTGCAAAAGGAATGATGTAAAATAAACGAATCACGTAAAAAATAATTATGCAAAAAATATAACTGGAACAAAAATGAACCATTTGCAAATATGAAAATGTAAAAAATAATGAATTGTTAAAAATCCCAACTGTAAAAAAAAAAATTATATTGCCTGGATCCCATGAAAACATCACATGTAGAAAAGGAATCATATGAAAATACATGAATCATGTACGAATCACGTAAGAACATCAGATGTGAAAAGGATTTGTGTGGAACATGAATCACGTGAATTATTTGAAAATAAATTAATGTGAAAAATAGACACTTGTATGGATTTCACGTGATTTTCTACCAAGGTTTATTTCCAATCCTGCTAAAATTTGTTGCTCATGATCCCTTTCAAGATCAGACTGAAGGTGTGGGAACACACAGGCATTTGTGTGTGTGTGTGTGTGTGTTACGGATGCAGTCCACTGGTGACCTTCACAGTTCTGAGGAATCCAGCCAAGATCAGCAAGCTAAGCTCTGAGCTCTGGAGCACATGCAGAAAGAAAAAAAAAGACTCGGGAAGCAGATGAGAGGAAATGAGCCCTTTAATTGGAGGCCTTATTAGGAAAATGAAGAAAGGCCAAAAGGACAGAGCGCGACTCGGGTGACGTGTCATTCGTCTGCGTTTGACAGAATTTCAATCCTTAGTCTCACAAATTAGATCCGATAATGATCGAAGCAATAATTTGGATAATTCTTTGTTTCTTTTTTTCGTTCTTTCTTTTTTTTTATATTAACATCAAACTTTGTTTTTCAGAACATTTTTTCTTTTAATATTAAGAACTAGTTATAATCTATTCTGCTATATAAAATAAAATATACAATAACACTTATATGTGTAAATTTTGCTCAACATTGTTATATTTAAAATTTAATAAATAGATACATTTAACAATTAGAAATTTTTGAATTCTTAAATCCTGCGATTGTCTGAAATTTAAAACTAAAATTACTAAATTTCATGGGCAGTTAATTAAGGGTTAAATAAAAATACCTTGTAAAAAATATATTTTTAATAATAATCTAATAAATATTTATTGAAGTTTTTTTAAAAACAGTTTTCTTTTAATGTTTTTAAAAACAGTATTATTCAGTTAGAAAAAAATTACAAATAAAAATATATAATAAATTATTTATAAGCATGTAATAGACATGGTTCAACAATTAACGCTTAATGATTATACAATAAAATTTTTAAATGATTTTTAAAATTTTACATAGCATGTTATTTTTAAATCTTCAACTATTATTTTTATAACTTTTATTTAATTAATCCTTAATAATTAAAGCTTTACTGAAATTATATTCATTTATTTATTTACTTAAATATATTAATTAGGTTAATATTATATATGAATATATATATATATATATATATATATATATATATATATATATATATATATATATATATTATAATATATTAACTAAATATATTAACAACTATTTACTATAGTAAACTAAGTCATATTTAAAACCATTTTAACATTTTTGAACTTTAAAAATGACTTGATTTTAGTATATTTATTATCACTCAGCTGTGAGGAAAAGTATTCATTTGTTCAAAGACAAAATTTGGAATTAAGACAACAAACACACAACACGCAACACTTTTTCTCACACAACAAGACTTCCTCCCTGCTTTTTATCACTGTTCTGTGCATCACGCCCTGTTTCCTGTCATGCTAAGCTTTATAAATAAATACGCCTTTATCTTGTTTAATCTTTATTTAAATCTCTTGCACGTCGAACAAAAATCTGACTCCTTTGAATAATGAGCACGATGGCGGCGAAATAAAACACCTTTGGAGAGAACGCTCATCAGCCCAAACTGCTGAAGTTCACCACCTTTTCCTGATCTGTCAGAAAAGTCAGGAAGTGTAATAGCGCTCTGTTAAATTATACAGAGCAAAATGAAATGGAATGAAACGCCACCGAGTCGCGCCGCATATCAAATGGCTGTCATTTTTTTCAAAGGGAAAAAACGTTGAAAACTCTGAGACTTTTTGGGGGGCAGATTCAAAGAACAGGGTACAGATGAGAGTCTGGTTTCCTTTGTCATATATTTTTTGTTTTAATTGAACGTCTCTAGTTTTCCACGTGTGTTTTATTTCTTTCATTACATATCTAAAAATGGAGAATTTAAACTTTTTAAAATAAATAAATTTTAAATAATTTCAAAGCCCACTTTTTTTGTATCTGTAGTACAAATTAAATCTATTATTCCTAACATACTTGGGTCTTAAAAAGAAAAAAACAGACTTGTTTTACTTGAAATTAAATTACAATAAATATCTAAGCACAGCTTAGTCTGTTAAATATGAATAATAAAAGTTAGAGAACAAAACGAATATAATAGACAGAAGACATTATACTACAGGATAGTACAGTATGTGAAGCTATACTACATGATGATAGAGAAAAATATATTTGAAGAAATCATTTTAAAAACCACTGAACACTGTTTATTGACACAGATGTTCCAGCTGAGCTTACATGTATAATTGATTATTATTTTTTTTTTCCGGGCCTCGGTACTAAGAAATGTATTTCAATTTTTGATATCGATTTAAATTTATGTCTAGCGTAATCACGCAAATTATATGCCTTGATTATAAAGCCAGAGTATGCTTTTAATGCTTTTCTAAATTATGATATACAATATGAACTATAGGGATGTTCAAGTCAAAGTGGGACTTTTGATTGTGCAGATTAACAGAACAGAACAGAGTTCTGAAAATTAAAACTCCCTTTGTTTCTCTCTATAATCCCCTGCTACAATAATGCACTTATCCCAGTGTTTCACTAGAGCTTGGACACCATCGAGTCAGGTAGTTTTCTCAGTATCGTACCACCTGCTTCACACGTCTGAATGCTGGCCTCCAAGGAAACTCTGTTAATGGTTTACAGCGAGGTCAAGACTGTATCGGGGCAGTAACTCTCAGCCGAGTTCCTGTAATGTGCGAGTCGGTGAATGATTGCGTGTACAGTTCCCACAGAAAGATGTACTTCTTTTTGGTCGAAAGGTGACGACGTGTTATCTGTCGTTTTTCAAGAATCACGCATTTCACTAATTGAATGTTCATTGGAACAATGACATTCAAGACATTAGGCAGGCAAATATTATCTCATCATACATCGCAGTAGTTAAAGGCCTTGCTTAAGGTACCAACAGGGCCAACTTGGTGGTGGTCGGGTTTAAACCTCAGACTTTCTGAACCGTAGTTCAATGCCCACAGACTGCAGTGGGATCCGAGCCACCTGGGCCAGGATCGTCATTCAAACACGTACAACCTACATTAAAACATCTGCACCGCTCAAATGTTCTACTTTGGGTAATTGTCTCATTACGTACTGTGTCTGAAGTCTTCTGTAAATGTCAATTGCTTTTACGCCTCCATTCACACATTTTCGTTCACTTTCATGCTTCCATTCAAATCCTGGTTTGACTTGAACGGCCCTCATATATAAATATAAGTTAAAAATGTTTTGTAATGTACATATTTATTACGGTATTCATTATAATTCATGACTGTTTAATCATGGAGGAAAAAAAAGGGCTCCGTTTCTTAAAGAAAGACTGTATGTATACAGATATATTTTACACTTACGCTTAGATTTCATTAAACAGACCTTCTATTCTTTTCTTAGTACAGAGAGATTTGTACATTTTTCAGTCTGTCTGTAATCAGACGTATACTCCATAACTTGATGATACTGAAAAACACCTGTGTATCCCTTTAACGCTGCCTTAATGTGATTGATTATTAAAAATATCTGATTCGAAAATCGTTTTTGGGAAACATTTTTATTTTACTAAATCCAACATTTTAAATTTTTCAGATTTTTCTGATCAAGTTGCTCTTGAATGCAATTCATCTGACAATATTTGACAATAATTTCCTCTTTCGTCCCATTGAAACACATCAGTACCACGGCATTACCACCGGATCAGATGTCTACACGTTTCAGATTCAATCAAAAGCCACGTCTTTGACAGTCAAAAAGACACAAACACAGGAGACAAGAGGGAAAGAGAAGAGTGTGTGAGTGGGTGTGAAAAAGAAGCGCTCGCTCGCACTCGTCTTTTCCAGTTTAGGGACTCCAGATGGGGAGTCATTTTTTATTCGTCTTGAGGCGGCACTTCACATCTGCTGGCCCAGATGCCTAATGAATACGGAAGCAGGGCCGAGCTGTCGCCTCATTAATACTGAACTCGCGCAGGGAGCCCAGGCGCCGTCCCGCGCCCGTCGCCTCGCGCCATCCACAGCCCGTTGGCACGGAAACGTCGTCCTCGGTGCCCGCTACTCGGCAGCTGGCGCCTCGCTGGAACAAAGCAGCGCCGCTTTGTCGGCCCTAATGCCTCTCCGTGTTGTCACTTAAGGTCTTTATTGGTATTAATTGATACCATCAGCGCTTCTTTTACTCACGTCTCGTGTCCGGCCCCCGGGCCCCTTCCCGTCCTCCATCCTACGTCTGTACTTTTAGTTGTTATTTTTTATTTTATGTATTTATAGGAACAGTGTGATAAATTCATGCCGTGTTAATTGTCCAACACGTAATTCCAGGTATTTATCTGCTTGCTCTTTAGTGAGGAAACATCTAGAAAATATCTTTAAAGTAGGCATTTTAAAGTAGGTTTTATTATATTTATAAGACTTTAGTCCGAAAAATTTTTTTTTATTTGTTCGCTTCAGTGCTAATGTTATAAAAGAAATGGAAGTACAAAGCTACCAGTTTGTTTATATTGCCGGCTATGAACTCACAAAGCAACAAGTGATGTTCTCTTCTGTATCAACAGCTGGGGAAAGAGAGGGAAGAGAGGGATGGAGAGAGAATGACAGGACAGAGAGAAAGAGAGAGAACATTTATTTCATGAAAGAAAAAGATGAGGGGAAGAAGAGAGGAAGAGAAAGAGAGATATTATAAGTAAAAGAATTGATTGATAGAAGAAAAAAGAGTAAGAAAAGGAAAGATAGAGCAAGATAAATATGGAGAAATGTGACAAAGAGAAAAGAAGGCAGAGAAAGGTAATAGAAAGTGATTGATAATGAGAAAGAGACAGTAACAAAGAATCAAATACAAATTAAAAACAAAAGAAAGAATGAAATATGGATGAAAGACAAAGAGAAAGAGAGAGATGAAAGACAAAAGTAATATCAGTAGACAACAGACATGACTGAAAAAAAGAAAACATAAAAAGAAGAGTTAAAGAACAAACAGAAATGGTGGGATAAAACAAGGAAAAGGTACCAGACAAAACAAAGACAAAAGAGAAAAAATGATGGCGAGACAAAAAAAGACAATGAAAGTGTAGAGTGAGACAGAAAAGATGAACAGAGAAGCAAAGGAGACAAAATTGAGAAAGAAAGAGTGAGAGAGCGAGACAGAGAGCGAGAGACTACTTTCCAATAAATCTCTGATAAGATGACAATGCTAATTTATACTCTGATGCTAAAATCCTGCTCGTGTTAACCCATTGTGTACTAAATGCTAACAGAGTGCTAGCCCACTGTCAGGTCATTTTAAATTCGCATTAGCTTCACATTCCAGAAGCATCTAACCAGGAAAAAAAGACAAAAAAAGTAAGAAATAAAAAGCAGTAATTGAGGAAAATAAACAGATAAACGTTTATTTATAAGAGTTTATCTCTTAGTTGCGGAGTGATAAAAAACTTCCAAAGTGCCGAGCTGTGAGAACGTCGCTGCCAAACGCTCTGCGTCTCCTGGCTGCTGTTATCCCCAAGAACATCTCTCAGATCAAGGTTCTTCAGCCAAGCTTTTTCTTTTTTTTCCTCCTCTACCTTTTTTTTATGCTACACTAACAGCACCCGTGAAGACCCAGCTGCCACCTGGCCGGTTCTGAGTGCCAGCCTCCGAAAAACCCAGAGAAAGCAGCCTAGCGCTAGTTAATGACATTTCATTATCACGGATGGGACTGGACACTAACGGCTCGAGGAACTACGGCTGTTTCATCATTCTTGCACAAAGATGCTGATAGCATGCTGGCTATCATGATTATCATGATTATTTCAAAAATCAAAACGTCTAAAAAACCCGAATTTATTTATAATATATATTTGAATGCACGTCTTATACACTTGTGTATGAGTTAGCAAACACAGAAAGCTAGCTGCGTATACGCCAGCCTTAACTAAGTTTTTAAAAATAATTTCACAATTAAAATTATTTATTGACAAACCTGACAATAAATTAGTAAAGCAACACAAACATTTTTAAAGTTATTTACTTTTGATTGATTAGCTAAAATTTAGCTAGCTGCTTAACAGAAGTGGGATTTCAGTATATTTTCACAATTTATACTATTAAATAAACAGTTTCTAAATTTTATTAAACATAGCAAAACAAATCAAAACTATATCAGCTAAGCTGTCTACCTAGCTAGCAACCTGGCTTGCTAATGCTAATGAAATCAACTCTGCCATGTTTGTTGCATTTCTGTCTTGATTTTTCACGAAATTCAACCTTTCAGTTCATTACCTCACAGGAGCAAACTTCGCTAGATAAAGTCCAGCTCTTCCTAATTTACCAGCTAGCTAGAAGATAAAGTAACATTAGAAGATCTGGATTTTTGCAAGCGAGTCCTGATCATAAGGAATTAAATGAATTAATTATTTTGTATAAATGTAAACATTTTACTTGTTACAAATGTTAGTTAAGTTAGTTAGGTACTAATAACTGTGCTAGCGTCCTTTTCTGTAACTATCTCGCTTTGCCTTTAATGGGATTTCAGTTGTTTTAAGGATCATTCTCATCGACTTTATTTTTTTATTTAACAGCACCCTTTATTTTTTTTTTTTTAGGGTCAACATTAGCCAGGTTAGCTAAGTAGCCTGACTAGCACAGATGTTTAGCACAAAAAAGGAACAGGAAGTGAATTATTTTAATAAATTTAATGCAAAATAAGTTTTGTACACCTTTGTGCACAAAAAAAAAAAAAAGCAAATGAAGAACTACAATATGTTCTTGTTTATTTATAATTTTAAATTATGGTTTTAGAGAATTTTTCATTATGATTAATACATTATTGGGAGTCTGTGGAACTAAGGGTGCGTGGATACAACTAAACATGAGCGGAAGTCAAACTGGGACTTGTGATGAAATTTTTGGTGAGTAAAGGTAAATAAATACTGATTGACATTTACAGAAGACTTCAAGTACAGAACAGTACGGTGATAAGACTCTTAGCCGAGGTAACATATTTAAACAGTGCAAACATTTTAAAAAAGGCCATATTTCCATGAATCATGATCCCAGCCAAGATGGCCTTGAGCCCACTAAAGTCGTTCCCTGTGAACATTCAGCAAGTGGAGGGGACGAATCTGTCTGGGGGAACGGTACGTAGAATTGATCGCCAACAGCACTTGCGCATTACAGGAACTCGACTGGGAATTATTGCCTCATCACCTCTACAGTCTTGACCTCGCTCCAAGCTGTTTTAACATGTTTGTGCAATTGAATGGGTTCCTGGGAGGCCAGCATTTCAGATGTGAATCAGACAGGCAGATCATGGCTTAAAAAAAAACTACTTTAGGTTACCACCATGATGTTATACAAGAATTAGTAAAATGCTGGGATAAGTGCATTAGTTTGACAGGGGATTACGTGTATAGAGAAATAAATAAAGTGTTCTGTTATCCTGCACAATCAAAAGTCCCTGTTTGACTTAAACGCCCCTTGTACATGTTGGAGGTGATCAGTGTAAATATCAAGTTTGATAAATGGAGCCCATTGTACCCACAAATGAAATACAGCAACCTCTGCTGGCTAAATACTAAAACTGAATTGCGTCTCTGTGGTGCATGTGTGTATGTGTGTGTGTGTGTGTGAGAGAGAGAGAAGGAAAGCATATGAATAATAGTTTGATTTATAACGAAAAGCACAACTCTTCATCTCGAATACACACAGCTCTCATCACAAACGCATTATATTTTCGACGCCAGATCCGTTTCCCGCTCGAACTCCGAGATGGATTACAAGCAGATAAAATCATTTCCACATGTTAGCAGATGAGCTAGCGATGCACTCAGCTATTTAAGAGATAAAAAGATGCATGTTTGTTTCAAACTCTTTTCTCACAATAGCTGAATGTTAGGAAGAAAGAAAGAAAGCAAAAAAAAAAAAAAAACAACAATGACGAGTGTGACCTCGCTGAAGTGGAAATGGTGGAATCACGGCTGTTCCCTGATGCAGCCCGATTTAGATCATGGAGTAATTGCTTCATGGATGGGAATCAGATGAACTTTTGATAGCGCAACACTGTATTAGCAATCATAGTAATGCAGTTAGACAGCCAGCTTTTGTTTGCTTGTTTTGTTTCATGACCTGGGACAAATTTAGATCTACAGTAATAGGGTTGCACAATGCAATGACATTATATCAATAGCATGCACAGTTATGCAGTATATACTGTAAGTACATATGTAAGTATTTCTGTTTTAATGCTAGATTACCTAACTTACCATCTGGGCTCGTAGAAAAATAAGAGTTGTAATTATGACCTTGTCTTGCCGCTCAAATGTGCTCAATTTATAGTTTGAGATCAATCTTCAAGACATTTCCAGCTAGTTTCATCACATTAGACCACTTTTGCAAAACCATAACCCTGTGTCAGTTGATACAGTTTCACTATGGAAGATCACCTGGACTATGCAGGATAAGAGACATATATGATGGATGGATAAAATCAAATTGAAACTTCAAACGTTCACACTAGCATGTGACAAAGCGATAGATTCATTCATTCATGTTCTATGTACATGCACAAGACGGAGTTTAACGCTGACTGACAAAATGACTGTGTAGATAACATTGAAGCCTTTCAATGCAAATCCAAAAGATTGGTGCAAATAGTTGCTAGGACCAGGCCTATGGTACCCAATGCCAGAAGTGTCAGACTTTTCATCTGTACTTAGGCCTTGATTCCAAGACAGTGACCCAAACCCAGCCACTAGATCCAGGGCATCCTGAATGCCGCTCCTAAGCCCTTACACAAACGGGAGGGCATAAAACCTGTGTTGTGTGTGAATGAGATGGTCCGCTGTGGTGACCTTTTAATTAGAGCGCCTGAAACAAACAACAACAAACGTCCCCTGCTTTCTCCATCCTTCCCTATGTTTCACAGCTATCTGGGAGCCATTGATGCTTGGACCGATCCATTCTCTGATATTGTCTTCCCACCCTTTCCTTTGCCCCCTGGTACAGTGAACTGCGGGATGGTCTTCACAAGACAAGCCCATCAGATCTTAAGTGGACATGTCCGTATAACTTAAGCTTCCTACTTTCAATGATGGTGAGGTGGTCATCATAGTGCCCGATGGCTTGTGTGGTCATCTGGTGGCCCTCTCCATTTGGGATGCCTTCAGTGTTTGAGATGCAACAGCTTTTAGTAGCATCTCATTGCTCAATTTGGAAACAGTTCCCAGTGTAGCAGACAGGACACGCCCACAAAAAACAAGTTACAAGCGAAATGAGATACTTGTCCACTCTTAGATTACTTTGCAACATTTTGTTCTTAGTTCTGTGATGTCTTTTTGTCCATTGTTATAGTTCAGCTGATACTTAATAACTAGCTATAATCTTTTTTTTTTTTTTACTTATTATACAAGTTAGCGTCGCATCTTTAAAGCGAAACATAAAGAATCAAACATAGACAGCGGACAAGCCTTGTCTCACTGAGAGCAACACTACATAACGTTCATTTCCTTTTTGGCCTGACCGAAGCTATAAAATTAGGGTTTAAGGTTAGGGATTAGGAGCTAGCAACTAAATCGCTAAATCACTGACTAGATAATTTGTGGTTTTCCTTCCAGTATCTTTGTATAGGTCAAACAGGATTCCTCGAGTGTATTATAAACGCCATACAATTGACCATTTTTCCTCTTCATGTTGTTTTAGCTGTTAGCGTGGACAGGAAACAATGTACGAGTCAAACCTGATTTTTCAGGATTTTTGGCAGTGCTTGCGTGTCTGTGTGTGTGTGTGTGTGTGTGTGTGTGTGTGTGTGTGAGAGAGAGAGAGTACGAGTGTGTTTGGGGTAACCTTATGTGACATCCTCAAACTGCTCATTCTCAGTCTGTCATTAAACATGATGAACTTCCTAAGCGCAGGCTCTTTTTTTTTCCTTTTCTGCCATCTGACATTTTTCCACGAGCTCCTGCCAAAAATCATATTCAACTCATCGCAATCCCTAAAGCCTGGAGCGATGAGGGGGTGACGGGGTCAGATCGCGATGGAGGGGTGAGCATAGAACATGTTTTTGTCATTTTCATGAGTCCGGGAAACACTGCCGTTATCCAAAAACAGATCGGATTTAGACTTTAACTTGGTGTTGAGTGTAGTGAACGTGTTCAGCTAGGGCTGCTTAGCTACGCTAGGTGCCAAATCACAGAAAACAAAACACTAGCACACACATGAAAGAAAAAAATATATCTAATTAAAAGCTTAAAGACACATTATTTCACAGATTTCAATGTTATCACCGTTTGGTCTTAGCGAGTTAGCTATCTAGCTGATACAGCATCTTATTGATAGCGAAGTAGATTTTATATTATTGAGTATTAAGCGGACGTGAATATTAGTAAGCACATTCCACAGGTAGGGCTAGCAGGAGGTTTAGGCTTAGCATCAAATGAGCAGCTAGCATTTGTATCTTAGTTTCATTCGTACCTACGAGCTGTACGCTAGTTCCGTGATGAGTAATGACACCATGGTAGCCTTGGTAGTATTTTTCTCACTGGATTATGTGCTTGACATGTACATCCTCTATGAATTATATGAAGGAGGTACAAATGAGAAAGTTTTAAAAAGAAAGTTCAGAGAATTCCGACAACGGTAATTATGAAAATGACAAAAAGCTCTTAAACTAGGCTAAAGTACTCATGTAAGCTAACATACACAAACAACGCGCGTATTGGCCTCATAAAAAAAATGAGGTTTGTTTCTCTGACACTGGAGACTCCTTACGTAATTGATTAACTAAATATTTTCCTACAATAAATATCGCTTTTACTATAGAAATGTTCAGAACGAGAGCGTTGATATGAATCGGGATACGCTATATCAGTGGGCTACGTTCACATTCGTTGGGGTGAAGCGAGGGACGGAGCGCGAACACACTCTCTGAACAGCGCCGGAGGGTGCGTCTGATGGTGCTAGTAATTACAAAAGCACTCATCGTATTTGTATGTGAGTGAGAGAATAAGAGAAAAAAGCAGACAGAGAGAATATGTCAGTGTTTTAATGAAGTTGTATGATACACGTCAGCCGCTGAGATATCATTTCATTTCCACTTGTATGATATTTCAAATATTCAGGCCTGCTCAAAAGTTTTTGCACCCCAGAGTTCTAAATAAAACACAATGATGTAGAATGATTCCAGGAATAATCTGATGAATAAACATTTCCTTTAGTTTCTTCTTTTCTTTCTTTTCTTATTAACTTCATAAAAAATGAAAAAAGACAAGCCGGTCAAAGGACAGATGGTAATGTAAATGAAAACAGGATGTGATTAAAATGTTAAAACTATGAACGTATAAAATGTATGACACTCTGTTCTGTTTTTAATAATAAGTAACTAAATAATAATTTGGCATAATATCAGAGAAATAAAACCCCCTCAGGCATGCTTTTATTGAAAAATAATCAACCCAGGGTGTCATAACAGGACGTTCCTCTTCATCACGACATGCTGGTGTTGATTATTTTCCTATAACAGCACAACAATGAATGATTAAGTTGTGGATTAAATAAATGTTGATGAAAATATTTTTTATATTATTAATATTTCAACAAACGTTAATTGATATGACAATGCAGTAACTTTAAATATTTTAAATCGTTAAGGTTTAATCTCCTTTTTTCATTTATAATTAGTGATAAGTTATTAAAGACTGAAGTTTGTTGTCTAATAAAAAAATGCATTAAGTAATGTTAGTTAAGAAAACTTTAATGTAAGGAGTTACCCAATCTAATATATACACACACAGTAAGTATCTAAAATTGTTATTATATAATTTTGCCTTCAGTTAAATTAAAAGAAAAAAAAGTTTAGAGATTCAGGCTAAGCAGAGCATCTTATTAAAAATCTTTGTTTGAATTCAGAGGAGAGAGCGGACGGGGCACGGTGTGCGTCTCAGCCCCGGTGTGTGTTTTGCTCGCGGTCAGATTGGCGACGACGTTGTTTTTTTTTTTGGGGTTTGTTATTTTTTTTATTATTTTCCCTCTTGTCTTCATCCTGAGGGACATCAAATCACCCAGAGCACTTTTTCCTTCCTTTTTTTTTCCATCGAATCTGTTCAGCGTCCCCTCGAGGACACGGAGAGACACGGAGACGATCGTTTCACGTTAATAACCGAGTACAGAGATGATCCGAAAAACATGTTGTTTCATTTGAAACGCCTCGCGGGCTCCACGGCGCGGGACGTTTAAGGAAGGAAAGGAAAAAAAAGAAAAGAGAAGTTGAGACAAAACAGCATCTGCATAATTCATCCGTCATGCATGTAGACATCGTGTGCTAGCTTTACTTTGAGGTCCAACTGGCCAGAAGCGTGACACAAGACAATAAAAGACCAATTCTTTCTCATGCAGAGTTATAAGTAGAGATGATTAGTTTCTCACATTATCTGCTACGGGAATCACCAGGGACCTTGTGATACAATATTATCACAATACATCGGTGCTAATTCGATTCGTATTGCGATTCTATTTGCTTATACCACATAATAAACTGTGCTGCCTGCCACCTCAATAGTATTTACAGTGTGCCACCTGTAGGATTATAAAGGAACTGCAACATATTACTAGAATAAATGCCAACATATAAAAAAAATTAACATATATATATTTTTTAAATATATTTTGGAGTCATTGTGGTGATACATGAATTGCCACACAAAAGAATCACGACACATCACTGAATCGTTTTTTCCCCACCAGCTCTATTGTCTACAATTCGTTCAAAAAGCAACTAGAAGAGATTTTAACTAAGACTTATCATCATCATCATCATCATCATTATTCTTATTACTTAGTATGAGAAGTTTTTTCCAAATGTTTGGCATAATCAGATTTACAAATAAATTTAAATGTGTAAAATGTGAGTCGCCAGTGTCAGCTCTTTATGGATTCTCGGTATAATGAAAAACTGACATAAACATGTGTTTTTATTGTTACATAATTTTTTTAATAAGGTTTTTTCTAGATATAAAAACTGTGGACAACAGCGATAAATTTTTTTTTAACACCGACTGAACAATTAAAAAAGAACTTACACTTAAATTAAATGATTCTGGATTCTGCTGAACAGACGATCTTTTGAATAACAGTGTCGGATTATGATTAAAGATAATAAAGAAACTTTTATCCTGCTCAGACCAGAGCTATTGGAAAGTGGCCGCAGTGATCTTATTTAAGATCAGGGATGAATCACGGCCGAGCATAAGGGCGCGAATTGCCCAAGAGCCGAAGTGATTGTTTGTGATGGCTCCCTGCCTCCACACGGGGGCCGCGGGGCAGGAATTCACGAAACCTCTTTCACAAATTTCACGGATCCCTCAACGTCACTCTCACACTGTCCACACCTCTCGCCTCTCTCACATTTCACACATCTCTTACAGACAGGGATAAACTACTGGAAGGGAAAAACAAGTGTGTATGTGTGTGTGTGTGTGCGTGTGTGTGTGTGTGTGGTGGGGGAGGGGATGCCGAGATGTGTTTATCCACACGCATCTGTCTCATGTTGTTAATTGGGAGCGTTTGCCATTTGGAGAGGGGCTGATGGCCTCCAGGCATGTCGAAGCAACCTGACATGAGGCGAAATTCAGATTCTTTCCAAAAAGAAAGAAATTTTTCATGCTAATAAGGCCGTAACAAAAGCTACCAGCTTTAGCCCCGCTCTTAAAGTTAAAAGGAATCCTTAGACATTTACATTATGGTAACATTATATTTATAAGTAAATAAAATGTTATAAATTGAATAAGACTCCTAAAGAGGTGGAGGTAAAGTGGTGGAGAAGGTTATTTGCTATTACATTGGATTGATACCTGTGACTGCTAGCTCCACCCCTGAGCCCCGCCCATTTATGCAAATCTTCTACAATTTTAATCATTTGGTTAATTTCCTAAGTAAATGTTGTAAGATCATTTAAAATTTTATTGTTACAGTATTTAAAAATTTAACAAAAACTACAACTGTTAGCACGAACTAGCCGAACCGCTCATCCTGATCCACTAGCTAAGTAGATGCAATTCTTACAAATGTTTAAGCAAATCAAAAATTTAGAAATTTATCTAGATTTTTTTCTGAAGTTTCGTATAGGTACAAGCGCTAGCTATCTTAAAACAGAACAAGTTATTCTGTGTTTCCTTCCGTCTTTACTTACCTACAAACTTGAGTTTGGCCTCAAATAAATCAGGATGTTTTGACGTTATGTTTGGGGCGAGGTCATCATTTCATCATAGCTACCTCTAGCTATTGTTTTTAATTAAGACAAACATAAGAAAAATGTAAAAATACAGCAATGAATTGTCTAAATTATTAAAACATACTGCACAATATAACAAAATTATTGCATGTTATAGTGTTTTGAGTTAGCAGTCGTGTGAGTTTACGTGTAAATATAACAAGTACAAAAAATATGTACAGTATTGTCAGCTACAAGTAATGTCAAAGCTCACTGAGTAACATGGAAATGTACTGAATGTACTGTATATATCCCATGGGCGACAGTATGATGTGTCTGGTGAAAAAAATGATAGTTAATTAGCATGCTGTTAGAATTCGTTTGACTAGCATCTCCTAATATAAAACAGCTTTTTAATACCAAACTGCTATCAGTACTGTAACAAATCTATTTACAGCTAAAAACATGCCAGCATACGTACGGACTGATTGGCTAAAATTAGCCTAATTTAACTAATTTCTAGACGGGTTACCATGAACGATTTCAATTCCTGAACTTTTCTTGCTTATAATCACCTGCCCCTCTGAGTCACCACTATTTTCAGCGTTTGCGCTCCCAATTTTTCGACTACGACTCGCGCCCCTCCCCCAGCCCCGACCTGCTCGCACTTGCGGCACATATTTAACCCCGTGTTATCGCCTCTGCAAGTGGCGCCCCTAATTGCAAAAGAGGTGAAGCCTGTGTCACCCCACCACACCAGCGGCACTGCTTTGATAGCACCCTTGCTCGCTTTGCACACACTGACGCCCTAATTAACCTCTCTCGATTAGGGCAATTAGCTCCTTGACTTTACGCCTAATCCCTAAAAAGTGCACTCGAGCCGTGACTTGCCTCCGTCTGGAGCCTGATGCGCTTCAGGAAAAGACCATTAGATGGGATGTTTATAGTCCTACTCACGTTCTAGAAGCTTCCATGAACTTTCAGTGAAAGTCCAACACCTGACAGATTGACATCGCTGAACATGAAGCCACTTGGCAGCAAATTACTTTTTTTTCCCTTTCTTTCTTTTACAGTAGACTGGGTGTGTGTTATACGATATGCCGTGGCTGTCAGCATAGTAGCGTAAATCTGTTTGACCATCAGACGACATTTTCATAGTCAAATTCAATTTACAGTCCTGTTACGACAGTTCCTTTTTGGCACCCCATACCCTGACGACTTTACTGCAAAGCCAAGTTCACCCCAAAGCTGAAACAATGTCCAAAGAGTCATAGTAGCGCATCAATGTGTATCATGAATGGTTATGCAAATTAACGTTCAGGGGTAGCTCAGTGGTTAAGGCGTTGGACTACGGTTCAGTTCAGAAGATCCCAGGTTCAAACCCCACAACCACCAAGTTGCCACTGTTGGGCCCTTGAGCAAGGCCCTTAACCCTCAACTGCTCTCATGTATAATGAGATAAAAAAGTCGCTCTGGATAAGAGCGTCTGCCAAATGCCCAAATGTAAATGTAACATACGGTCAACAATCCAGTTGGTCCAAAATGACAGGGTGCATAATGGAAAGAGTGACTTCCATTACTTGGTATACCACAATTCTAAGTTCTGATCAGCCAGAAGGTCTTATCTAAATATAACCCAAACCATCTTTATTTTACGCAAGTATTACAGAAGTAAAAGTAGAAGTCTTCATAGTATTTCTCTTCCTCACTTTCTCTCTCTCTCCCTGCTTCCCCAATGTCATCATGCTGTTTCCGTCAATGTCTGCAACAAGCTCTGCTTCTGATTTCAAACACCCCTTGCGTTATTAGGCGCGTCTCTAAAGAAAGGCAAGTTATGCAATTACCCTTCAAATTTTCACTACAAACATTACATACTTATTTAACGCCATTCAGTAAAATTCCAGCTATGTGCTGTATATGGTGGAGTAAAAGTAAAAATTATCCTCCTTAATAAAGAAATCACTTAAACTACAAATACGTGAACTGTGTGCTCACGTGGACCTTCCACATCTGCATATAAAACGATTAAAACCTGTTGTTTTGGTGCAGAGGCTCATATGCAGGAGTGTAAGAATGATCTTGGCTGATAGGAATCAAACCCCATGTGGTCTTCTGAGGTTGTAGGTCATCAATATGATTCTTTTGCGTTCAGTCATGCCTTTCCACTCGCCAAGCTTTCAAAGCGTGATCATTTGCAGTACTGTAGGATTGAAGCCAGCCTGGCCATTCTCCACTAACAGAACCCACTCTAGTAAACTCCTAAATGCTCAAAAAGTCCTCAAACTTGCAAATAAGGTGACCGACTTCACCTTATTTGTTTTCCCCCTACATTCTGATATTTGTCCTAAACATTAACTAAATCTCTTCCACTGTATATTCATGATGTTATGTGTTATGTGAACGGATAACGGATTGCCTGATTGAACGATCGAATAGCCCCAGTATTCCTACTGTAAAAGTCTCACATCCACTATGAAAAACATACAGAACACCCACTCATATACACACACTTCACCCAGACAGGAAACACATCTGTTTTTCTTTGTGCAGGCATAAAACATTCTAAACCGGTAGTCTCATTGTTGGAACTGTAAATATAGCATAAAAAAAAAAAAAAAACTACAGCACAACAGAATCAGAGCACATTCGTTTTAAGCTGAAACATTCGCCAGACTGAAAGAGAGGCTGTGATTTATGACAAGGTGGCTTCTATATAAAGCGTATAAAGTAACAAAACAGAAGGTCAGGATTAATGCCAGAGGAAATTCATAGACGTTTTTCATTTCCCCCAAAATGCAATCGATCAGTCAAGACGTATTTGGTGTGTAAAGTTGGGTCTTATAATAATAATAATAATAATAATAATAATACATGTTAACTATACTGGTGAATAAGGAAGAACATGATTAGTCTTTTATATTGTCTATTTTTGTCTATCTATAAATAATACAGCCAAATAATCGGCTAAATAAATTTTTCTTTTTTTCATTTTGTCTTTTCTAAAATTTTCTAACATGCTTTTTTGTTTTCTACTTAATTTTTCCTAAATAATGAGTTAAAAACACCAAGAAATCCAGTACATACAACAGAAAAAAATGCTAATTAGTTAAATAATTAAAATGGAAATGAATTTAAAAAGCAAATGAGACACATAATAAAATTATATATTTATAATACTTTAAAATTGCTTCATAATTATGTTTTTCGTCCTTTTGAGCTTATTTTATATTTATTTAGTAAACAGTTTAATAACTTTGTTATTATTTTATTTGGTTTATTTTTTTTTTATCTATTGCAGAGCATTTTGCCAAGGATTTTAAGTTTTCTTATATTTATAAAAAAAAATTAAGTACTCATCTGTTAAAGCTTCCATTTAACAATTATAATAAAAATTTTTTTTTGAAAGCAAATGAGGCATTACGTAAATTTTGTCATTTTCATCTGACATTTCTTATCTGACCAATCAGAGTTGAGGATTTGTCAGCGCCGTGTTATGAGCAGTATTTATCAGTAAATTATGATTATATGGAAGCACTCTGACTATAACTCATGGCTTCTCCTTCATCCTGGAAGATCTTCTGGGAGAACGGAGCGGTTGGTTTCGCAGGAACGAACTTACAGACCGCAAGTACGCGACCGTATATTTGCAGGAAAATTTCCCGATGTCGACAAGCGTGTAAGGATTTCCCGTTGGCAGTTGGAGTGAGAGGTCTTCACGGGTGGGACGGAGAGGAAGTGGTTTGGTCCGCTGAGGTCCAGAAGAATCTGTAAATTTATGATCTAGGTCTGAGGACAAGGAGGAGGTGATGCAGGGAGACAGGAAGAGACAGAGACAAAGAGAGAGAGAGAGAGAGAAGAATGAAATAAGTAGTGGAGACAGAAGCAAAGAGTGAGAGGCCTGGTGCGAGTGTGAAGAGAGAGTGTGTGTGTGTGTGTGTGTGTGTGTCTGAAAGTCTGATTAATATTCATCAGGCGGAGAAGGCAGATGTGTCTGACATCTGTGTGATGTCAGCGTGTTGTCAACACATTGTTAGCACCGCAAACGTGCAAACAGATTAACGGGCCGAGCCGCCTTCACCGAGTGCGAAAAAAGCGATTGCGGAGGAAGAAGGGAAGACAGCTTGTTCCTTCACTTCTTCCTGCCGTGCTTCCGATGCTCGGCTGCTGCCGATGGTGTAAAGACGTTCCTCGTGCCAAGGCTCAGCGCCCGCTCTTGATTCTGCCTAATTAATCGTTCCCGAGTAGGAGCTGGAGTTCAGGTGCGACCTGCTTTTGACTGACAGATGTAAAACTCCGCCTCCCAGTTTGCACCACTGTTTATTTATTCTATGTACTGGTACGTGTACATGATCCTCGTTTCTGAAATGAACTCTGCAAATCTGTTTTTTTTTTTTTGCTAATTTTAATCACATTATTATCTTAACATCTGTGATGTTCAACGGCGAAACACGACAGAATGTTACACTGAAAATTAACCAAAATTAATATTTTTTAAATATTTTCATTACCACTGAAGGATGCAAATTAACGTGACACTGGGAATTTTTTTTTTTTAAATAATGAATATAATTTATAAACAGATTTGATAATTGCTTCATGTAATTGAATATTGAATTTTTTGAAAAATATATATATTTTAATCCATTACATTTAATTTTTCATTTTATTTTTTCAGAAAGAAGTCAATGGTATAATTGTACATATATTGCATTTTTTAATTTACAGCACTGTGTAAAAGTTTATACACCCTCATTAATTCACGTTTTGCTTCCGAGGAGTGAGAATTTCTTTTTTATGTAATCTTTAGGAAATAACTTTTTCGGCTCTTTGTTTTGGCAGGTTTTCAGCTCTGAATTTTTCAGAGGAGTCATTTTTATTTGTTAAGCCACTCAGTTTCGCCTCCAAACCATTTAAGCATAAGAAACCCATCTAATCTAACTTAAGGCATGAACCAGTGAGAAACAGATGATGACAGATGATCAGGCCGGTGATTAGTAACTGCCGATGCTGAATGCTGATTGGTCGGAACAGACGAGAGGGGAAATGAGGTCGCCGCTCAGGTTGTTACATAAACAACCAATCTTTAAAATTCTGTCTGTAGTCACTTTGCAAACTGTCACAGTAAAACTTTTGTTTCCGTTTTATCTTTAAGTTAATCTACATAATTAAACTAAATTTAATTTAATATGAAAAATTGAGGCATGGCTCTGTACTGCATTAGTCAGTTTGCATTTTAATTTTTTTTCGGCATTTAACAATTTATTTCCGTCCTTATCCAGTTCCTGTTTAAAGTTAAAATTTGACTAAATCATAAGTGAATTTTTATTACTACATTTATAAGTACACGTCCCATTCGACCATTATAGCTACAAATAAAATTTTTCTTTAGATTTGTTTATGATTATAATGTGCTCATGGACATTTTTGATTATTTTTATGCCAGTTTTATTTTATATGTTGTTGTACTTTGCTTTTATGTTATCATTAACATTTGGGATCCTTGACTTTTTATTTTGAGTAACTTTTTTATTTGTTCTAACTATAACTTTTTTACTTTTTATAATTTTTTTGGGTTAACATTTGAAGGAATAAAAATATAAAAACATTCCATTAACATGACTCGGGCAAGATGATGATGATGATGATGATGATGATAAGTAATAAATAAAATGAGTAATTATTTGGTAAGCGAGGATGTTATTCCTTTCCACCTGAGCACCAGTTGTGAACAATAGTGAGGGGGCGTGGCCAAGACTGAGACGAAGAGAAACCAGGAAGTAACACATTGCAACATGCTGTACACTGCATGCCGCGCTCGTAAATAGTTTATATTGAACCTCGTGTTAAAGCCAAAGACCTGCTGTTCCACCTGACAGCAGAACGTGCGGATGTCAGCTGATTTATAAGTGTCTTTTGATCTGACATCACTTTTCGTCACTTGCTTTTATGCAAACGAGTCGTCAGCGAGCAAACACGTCAGCTAGCAAGGTGTCAGGTTTTATATCTTACCTGCTGTTGGAGTTATGTTCCATCGATTATCTACATGGTGGATGGCAAAGAGTTCAGGAACAACGTTTGGACCTCCACGAGAATTGATATCGTTTATAATGACTTGCATTAGCTGCATATTTCATATATGATCTCATCGCTAGAATATAATTCTTCATACAATGAACACTTCTTCCTCGTTGTCTGCTTCTTTTCCCACGTTGTGTATTATTACAAATAATCATTGCACTTGATCTTCGGAGCATTTTCATCTCATGATGTCGACTCCTTTAACAAGACCACACTGTTTCTGAAAAAAAGTGATGAGGAAAAGAAAGGATGAAGATGATGCTGATAGAGTCCATGTGTTGGCAGGGTGATACTGAGGTGTGTCCGTATCTGCATGGGTGGACAATGCAGGACTCTGTATGGACACCCAGAGGACCATGTGTGGGTTCGGAGGACATTGACCAGATGAGCCTTCCCCTCGTTCTGTCATTCTTTTCTTTCCTTCGTTCATTCTTTCTTTCTCTCATTCTTCCAACCCACGCTATAAAAACATGCGCATTCCTGCCGCTCCCTGATCTTGGCACGTAACCCTCTGCGTGTGTGTTTTGGGAAAAGCCTCCATCCAAAAAACGATTCATACTCCAGAAACCACCAACTCTATTTTATTATTATTATTATTTTTTTTTGCTGCCCTGCTGCAAGCCTTTTTATTCATGACATCGTGGGAATTGGTGAAAAAAAGCAGGAAGATGCATGTGGGGTTTTTTTTTGCGGAGGGGATTTCAGCTGAACGCTACTTTTTAATGACAGACATATGATTCTGGAAAAATGTTTTACAATTTTTCCTATGGATGACACTTTGAATCATCACGTTTAATCATCCAGAGCAATGCGCAGAGCGGAGCAGTGCAGGGTTAAGGGTCTTGCCCATGAGCCCAACAGCAGCTCTGCGGTAGTGCTGGGACCCGAGCTCACTAAAGAATCTTGGGAACAACATTTCTTCGAATTACTGCACCTCTAGGGTCGATATCCTGAATACAGGATAAAGCGGTGTAGAAGATGAGTGAGTAAGAGAGTAAATAACTGCAGAATTAAATGGATTTGTGCGCTATTTAAAGTGATTTGTTATACTGATTTGTCATTAGGAAACCTATATATGTAGTCACACCTCCTAGAATGAGAGGTCGTGCCGATTACCCTTGCACAGATGCACAGAGGTTATGCCTTCTTGACTGAGCCCGAAAGCACAGAGGCCACGCCCTCTCCCTAATTAATTCAATGGAGCCACGCCTCCTTCATTGGCACAGAGGCCACACTGTCCCTAAGAAGGACGCTCACAAGCCCCAAGTCCCTGGATGGTACAGAGGCACAGCGGACACAACTGCTTCACTGGGACTGGCAAAAAAAAAGAGGCCACACTACTGTACCAACTGACAGGCGGCAATGCCCCACCCTTCTGTGTACAACGGTCCCACTCGTCTTTGTAGAAATGTGGCACAGGGAATAAATCCCCCTTACAAGGATGGAATTTTCAGAGATGCCACACCTTCTTTACACAGACTGAGGTATAGAGCTTACACACCCCTCCCAGGACAAAACTTCACAGATGTCTGCCACCCCTTTAGGAATGAGGCACAGAGGCCTTGCCTTCTTTTCTGGGACGTTGAGGCATCAATGCCATGCCTCCTCTTCAATGAAACTGAAAAATTTCGGAACGGGCAGGGACCACAGAGACCACACCACTTACACTTGGACTAACAGACATAGAGGCCACATCTTCTTCAATGGGATTGACAGGTAGAGAGGCCACACCTCCTATGCTTAAACAGTCACTAAGGCCACACCAGCTTCACTTGAAATGATAGATAGAGAGGCCACACCTTCTACACAAAGACTAACGGGCACCAAGGCCACACCTCCGATACTAGAACTAATAGGTGGAGAGACCACACCCCCCCACATTTCATTTAAAAGGCACTGATGCCACACCTCCTTCATTAAAACTGATAGGTGGAGAGAGCACACCTCCTACACATAGACTAACGGGCACAGAGGCCACACCCCCAACGCTGGAACACAGTTATGATCCGTCATCCAAATCCAACCAGGCGAACCTTTATACAGAATATAATCCTTTACACGTTTGTAACTCTTAGTTTGTGTCTTTTACGCTAATCCCGCTTACCTACGGATCCTGATCCGGATACACGTGCACGTTAGCGGTTTAATTTTAAGCGAGCAAACTAACTCCAAAACGTCCCTCTAGGGGTGCACATGACATCACTGAAGCACTTATTTACTTATTACACTGTACTCCTATTAGAGTTATTATGGGGGAGCCGAGCACCTGATATGCAAACAAACACACGGCGTACATAACAACCGCGTTAATGAGGTTCCCCCCAGCACGCCGTGCCCTCCACACACCACGCACATAATCTGCTTCAAAAGAATACAATTATGTCTGTGATAGTAAAGACTCCTGAATCTTATTTGTCCTGCCTCTCTCCATCTTAATCACCATGGTGATGAGGGCTCTCTCATTATTAGCGCTGCAGCGCAAATGTATTTTCGGCACACGCTCCTCACAGGAGGTTATTTTTCCAGCAGGAGTCCCTCGGGGCGTTTGTGATGCTGAACTTTGGGGCCTGCATGACAAGGAAAAATAAATAAGTAGCCTATTAAATTAGCAAATAAGTTATAAGTGCCTTAGTGATGTCATAGCAGCCTTCTAGCAAGATTATGTTTGTTTATGTTGCATTTACGGCGATATTTATGTTCGTTTTAATGACTATTTCCCCTTTTATCCCAAATGCCCTCGAGCAGCCAAGACACATTTGGCCAATTAAGTATTTTATAAAACAGCATTTTGACTTTATAGTTATGTACGCAAGTCCAAAATTCAACTGTGTTATACTCTACGTCCAGGTAGCTTCTAAGTACAACTCCGCCTACAATATGGGGTCTAGGAGGTAGTACGATACCAAACCATGCCAAAGCCCCTTTCGCACATTCTAGACTTTGGTCCCTAACAAGTAAGATTTTAAGATTGTAAGAAATCAATAGAAAATCACAAAATGTCGTCTGCAAATAAAAAACAGGGTGGTCTGTGTGTCTTTGTAGTTAAATCGTAGACAATCATGTCAATCAGTTTTTTAATTGTAGTCATCATCAAGTGCATCATACTAGACCATGTGGTAATTCAGATCAGCTGGGCAGAACATTGGTAATGACACATGAACAACTTTCTCTCTTTTAATTGAAATAAATAACAATTTTAACTCGACAGCAGCAACTCAGAACCAGTAGAAGTTCATTATGTGCAAAATTTACAACAAACTCACGAGTGAACGTACAGCAGGAGACGGATGTTTGTTGAATGAACTGGATTTTCATGGATACCAGATTTCTTGTGTGAATGCAGTATAAAAGATTTCTGTATAAATTTGTTTATATCCAGTTTGACACATGTTGTTTCTTATGACATGAAATTTCAAGAGAACAAGAGTGACAAAAAAAAAAAAAAAAAAAAGAAAAGGTGCAGGATTAGACAAAAGTTTTGGTTCCCATCATTCATCTTAGGTATGAATATTCATGAACAGGAACTAAATGATAGTGCTAAGTAGTTGTGGCAAATTTTAAGCCTTCATGTCTTAATTTCTCCTGATTTTACTGTATAATCAAGACCCAAAGCTCTCCTCGAACCGCTTTAAAAACATGTTCATGCGCTAACAAATTAGCAATGGAGCGGCAATTGTTCCATTTTAATTGTAAAAGGAGTGCAAGGGGACATTTCGGGCGCGATTTACGTGGCGTGAATATGCAGCGAGGAAAAGAGGAAGTGATCTCACTAAGTGATTTTCGACGCTGTCAAATTAATCCGGGCGCTAGTTTTGCGTTTAGTTAGCATCAAAACAGCATCGACTTTAGCGTTCCATATGGGGGTCTGACACCAGTACGGCTGGAGGCAGATGTTTCCCTGCCGTCGCGTCATTATCGATGCAAATTTATTCATTAAACAATTTAATTGTGCTGATGATTGACGGCCGGCCGGCGTTATTACAGGGGAAACATTACTAATAATATGTTAGTCTTATTAACTCAGTGTGCAAGCAATAAGTGGAGCTGTGTTTATATAGATTAACCTCTGCTAATGTAGCGCTACGGGCCCGCCGAGCGCACGAGTGGGCGCTTTCATCCAACAAAGCACTTTTATTACTTTACAGGCTTTAGAGAGACGATGTTAACGATCACGAGTCCCCTTCGAGACTCGACCCCTGACTGATCCAACAAGGCAGTATAGCGCCGTATTCTTCTCAGGAAAAGTAAAATCCCTTACAAAGAGAAGAAAGACGGTGGTGGACGTTCAATGAACCCATTTTTGTAGCTAATGCAATCTGCATGTTGGGTTTTGTGATGCTGAATAACAGAGACACGATAAAATCATAAACAAGGTTGTGTTCACAATTGCAGTCCTTTTGCATTGAACCCAGGCAGGTGAGATGAGAACCGAAACGACCGGTCTGAGAGAGTCTGAATGCGAATGTGTTCCGCTAGGAAAAGAACTCATTTGGGAAATGATTCGACTCTGAGTCGACTTATCTGCATAAAGTGAATCATGCCATGCCTTGTTTTAAGACGCAGTCTTGCAGAAATGTCTAGTAACCACTGAATAGATTCTATTCTAGATATTTACTTGGTGCGTTCAAGCCAAACCGGGACTTGAATTGATGACTGTGATGAAATTTCTGGAGAATGAAGATTGACATTTACAGAAGACTCAGGCTGCCTAATCGTGGCTCTAGAGTACTAAGAACACTTTCCTACATTGATGGTATGCAAGCATAAGTGCATTAGTGTAGCAGGGCATTATATAGAGAAATAAAGGCTGGACTTACTCTCAGAACTGTCTCCTGTCATTCTGCACAATCAAAAGTCCCACTTTGACCTGAACGCTGCTTGTACATAATAAATAATGGAATCATTTATTTATTTTTAACATCAGCTTTATGATTATAAATTTGAACTGTGAAGAAGTAAGAAAGTGTGGAAATGATTCAGTTCTGTTCATCAAAATAGATCAAAGTTTTCTTCACGACATAAGTTTGATCCTTTCATTCATAAAAGTCCTGATGTAAAAATAGTCACAATGAAGTAGGTACAGTAGCTCGTTATAGACTTTAAAATTAGCTCGGTTTTTATAGCGCATTAGCTCCAGATTAGATCCAAACCCCTGTACACGCATCAAGTCTGACACTGGTTTCACTTTATTATACAGTTATTATAATCATTTTGATTTAATTTAGGATTTCTAGAAAATGTATTCAAAAAAGCATCATAAATTAGTTTAAATGTTAGTTGTAACGTTTTACTTACGCCAGTTTTGCAAGCATTCTAGCAATTTTTAACCATTAAAGAACCATCAAAAAGTGTTTTTAAAAAAAAAAAAAATTCTGTAAGACAGTATCAGAAATGACTTCTCTCACTTTGTTGTTCCTGCCTTTTTGACCCCATTTGCTTTGGGGGCTCTTGCTCGAGGATGTTGTTTTAGCCTCTTCAGCCCTCCAGCGCTGTTTGCCTTCGCCACCCTCTGGGTGAGAAATGGTCCTGGACAGGAAATGGCAAGCATGTCATACAGGAAGTTTAGGTTTTCCGACTCCTGGTCATGACAATGCCTCGATTCTGTCATCTCATCCTTCTTTTTCCTCGACTCGCAACAGCTCGCTTTACGAGAAAGATTCTCTCTATGCTAATTCTCTAAGGAAACGTAGATCCTCGCAAATAGATGATTAGCCCCATTAGGAGAGATTAGCTTGTTTGGTGTGCCGCTAGGATCATGTTTCGAGTGAGAAACGTCCATGTGCCGAGATTGAGATGCTGCCTGTTTTATATAGAACAATTAGCATAAAATTTTAACCTGCAAGCGTAGTTAGCAATAAACTTGCCTTACATAATAATAATAATATAAATAATAATAATAATAATAATAATTCTCTTGTTTAAAAAATTTGTTCTGCAATTAAAACATTTCTTTAATGGAGAATACATCACTTGTAAAGAAGTTAATTAGCTTTTCCTTATCATCAGCGATCTTTTCCAGGTTGAGTGTTCCTTTAAGAGTGCCATATAGAGTCTGATGCCTTTTCCACATTTCGCAATACACTTCCTGTAACTCGTCTCTCCCATCTTACGACCTAGCTGACAGCTCTTGATCCTCTAAATATGTTCATGTGCAGTTTATTGCGCCCTGGGAGTTTGGAGGAACATGGTAATATATCAGTTAGCTTGGCCGTCTCCCTGAGCAAACATGGACGAAATAAGTTTCGACTCTCCACCGTATATATTAGTTAGCTTTGACCAGCGGCCATATTGGCCACAGATGAGGATCCTAGTTGTCCCGTTGATCTCCGTCGGGTAGCTAATGTTTCTAAAGTTTTGCTCGGCCCTGGGAGTGCAAGAGCGATGAGTCTTCCCATCACTTCTCTCTGAAATATGGAACCCTTTCACCACTGCATACCGGTAATAAAATCTTTATTTCATATCCAGATGGTGGCTATCCTGTGGTACTTTATGGCTTGAGATGCTAGCGGGTAGCATGTCACAGGATTGGAATGAGGATGAGGAACTTGTTCGGGTAAAGGGTGCTACACAAAATGCACCGGATACAGGTTAGGACTCCGGCGTGTGCATGACGTAGTTGGTATTAAAGCAGCTTATTCAAGTCAAGGAGGTGTGGCCTTTGTGTTTGCTGGTCTCAGTGAAGGAGGTGTGGCCTCTGCGTGTGAGTCTTAGTGAAGGAGGTGTGGCCTCTGCGTGTGAGTCTTAGTGAAGGAGGTGTGGTCTCCATGTACAGTATAAGTCTTATTAAGGATGTGTGGCCTCTATTACCCCTTTTCCACTGCTATGGTCCCCGTGCCGGTTCCCAATTTTGGAACCAGTGCCGTGCTTTTTGACAGAAAAAAATTGGTGCCGGTGCCCTAAAATAAGCACCGAACTGGCCCCTAAACTCTGCTGGTCTAGTTGCGAGAACCCGTGACATCACGAGCGGTGGGCGGAGTTATAGGGAGCGTTAAAAAAAATGGCGGAGACCCAAAGTTCGTTAATGTGGAGCGCGGACGAAACAAAAGCAATTTGGATATCCGTCGAGATTCAGCAGAAATTGTAAAGTGCTTTAAAAAAAAAAGTGTATAAGGAAATAAGAGAAGGACTAATAGTCGCAGACTTCACACGAACAACCGACCAAATAGTGAATAAGCTAATAAAAACTGAAGAAAGACTACAGGGCCGAAAAAATATTTTTTTAATACTGACAATACATTTTCATAGTTTGTAGAATAACCAGTAAACTGACTTCGGCCATGTTCGTTTCTGTTTAGTAGGCGTGGCCTGTGACGTATTATCATGCAGCTCCTGCTGAGCTCCTGTCTAGTGTTAATGCGGGCCGGTTCTCGGTGGTTCCCAGTCCGGCACCAAGCACCAGCACCAGTGTAGTGGAAATGAGGCACAAGTGTCACTGTTAGTGAAGGAGGTGTGGCCTCCATTTATCAGTCTTAGTAAAGAAGGTGTGGCCCTTTTAATTTGTTAAAGTCGGAGAAGAAGGTGTGGCCTTTATGTGTAAGACTTAGTGTAGGAGGTGTGGCCTCCATGTATCATTTACATCCTATCCAGAGCGACTTACGTTTTTTTTTGATCTCATAACACATCTGAGCAGTTGAGGGTTAAGGGCCTTGCTCAAGGGCCCAACAGTGGCAACCTAGTGGTTGTGGGGTTTGAACCTGGGATCTTCCGAACCGTAGTCCAATGCCTTAACCACTGAGCTAACCCTGGCCCCCTCGTATCAGTTTTGTGAAGGAGGTGTGGCGTCTATATGTCAATGTTAGTGAAGAAGGTGTGGCCTCTGTGAGTCAGTCTTAGTGAAAGACGTGTGGCCTTTATGTCCAACTCTCAATGTAGGAGGTGTGGCCTCTATGTGTCCGTCTTAGTGAAGGAGGTGTGGTCTTTTTTAATTTGTCAGCCAGTGAGAAGACGGTGTGACCTCTATTAGTCCTAATGAAAGAGGTGTGACTTTTTTTAATATGTTGGGCTTCGTTAAGGAGGTGTGGTCTCTTTGTTTTCTCACTGAAGATTTTTGTGTCACATTTGTTTTTCAGTCCTGTTGATGGTGGAACGGCCTTTGTGTGTGTCAACCAATGTAAGCCTGACGCAACCAATGGAACTTG
This sequence comes from Clarias gariepinus, assembly GCF_024256425.1. NCBI lineage: Eukaryota > Metazoa > Chordata > Actinopteri > Siluriformes > Clariidae > Clarias > Clarias gariepinus. The sequence continues at coordinate 29,310,066 of NC_071115.1, read as the reverse complement.
CCTAAGAGGGTGTGTGGGTCAGGTATATATATATATAAAAAAAGTGCTGATACTTAAAAGTAAAACTGCCTTAACAAAAACAAAAGTATTACATCATAATGGATCAGTAAAGAATCTTAAATATTGATGACTTCAGGTGTGAAACTCTGTCTCGTTTCTTCTGGACATGCTTCCGTAACCGAGTTCTTCCTCAGTGTTTTTACGCCGGTGGGTTTGTGTTTGATCAGTTACACGAGTCCTGCTCCCTTTATCCCAAATCTCTCTCTCTCTCTCACACACACACACACACACTGCTTCCTTTAGGCTGTTCGGACTGACACTTTTCTTTATGTCAGTTCATGTTTATTTGTCTCTCTCTCTCTCTCTCTCTCTCTCGCTCGCTCACTCACCCCCCAAAGCTGTTTTATTAATAAGCGCACCCCTCGTAAACAATTCCGTTTCTGACATGTACCACACTCGGCTGTTTCATCACAGCGAGATTTCATCAGCGTCTCCTGATCGTGTGCTCGCTGTGCAACACACTTGTCAGATTTGTAGCTGATGGTGTTTTCTTCTCTCTCGCACCGCTGCGAACAAGAAAAATGTTCGTGTTCTCAGAGAAGGCACCGGGCGTATTGCTGAGCTCTACACGTATCCTGGATGTAACTGATGAACGAAAGAACGTCAGGCAACACAGAAGGTAGATTAGACTTCCTGGCCAATTTATTAGGTATACATGATGATTAATACGATTGTATGATCGAGTCTGTTTTTCAGTTAAGCCTGAAATTTCTCCTCACGGTTCGGAACATTAGAGACGCTTTCCTGCTCGGCACAGATGCTAAAAGTGATTATACGGTAGAGCTACCATAGCCTTCCTGTCAGTCTGGCCGTTTTCTACAGTCCTGCTTGGAATTCTAAGGAAACATGGTATCCTAATATCCAGACTGAGGGAAAAGTGCGGTGTCTTGATGAGGCACCCAGTTGTCTCGCACGTCGTTGTCTTAATTGCTCGAGAGGATTTGTTACCTCTGTGCGACCGCTGCAAGAACCGATCACGTAAAAGCATGCTCGCTGATGGGGCCCTTTATTCTGCCTTTAGAGTGGAAAAGAAGAAAACTACATTTGTTTCTTTTCTCTTTTGGTTGCATGTGTTGATCAAGCTTTATATAAAGCTAGACAATAAAGAGCACCCTAACTTGTTTATACAAAGAAATCCCATTCTGTAAGGTTGAGTATCTGACGCGTTGTTTACACTAAGTTGTCCTTCTTTGGTGGTCAGACAAATACACTCCCTGTTTGGTAATCAGAGAGTAAATCACAGATGAGAAATGGAAAAAGTAGATCAGATACAGATGAAGTTTTGTCTTAAAACTTGTGTTAAAATTCACTTATACCACTTCAGCGCTGTTATTTCAGCCAAAGTGAAATTATGAACTAATCCCAGTCAAAATATTCAGTTAAGTTTTTCTAATTAAAATCTATTAGTGCAGGTGTTTGTTTACATTGAGCAAGTAGCGCATTAGTAGATTATTTTACAGTAGATTATTAAATCCAGCACATAACTGTTTATACCATGGCTTTGACTTTTACTTTACATTTTTGGCGCAGGTAAATACCGAAGGACTGGCGAAGTTTCATTAGATTTTGTTCAGCTAGTTTTGCGTGATGCTGTGACAAAATCTTGCTGGACAGACATACAGATATACAGACACTAAAAAACTCTGGTTTCGGGTCCTCCAATATATGAAACATAATGATATCATTGAAATAATGATGCACTATATATATGAGCACTACAGTATGTCATGCATCAGCAAAATTCCCAACTCCAACCTAAAAAGTATTCAAAACTAGCCACTTGCCACTTCAGTCCTAGCCTAGCACCACCATGCTGTTCTGAGCAAAAATACAATCGCTCCCCACTTCATACTGACATTTCCTTTATGATCAATAAAGTATCTACACATCTAGTGATTTATCGATCAGCTCTGCTTATTAGCAACATGCATGATCAGGTGTGTGTTATTTCATCCAGAATTGGTAGTGTTTTAGTTTACATGTACATTTTTAGCTCATTATTTTTCTAAGCAGTCGAGGGATAAGGGCGTTGCTCAAGGTCCCAACAGGTGGTGCTGGGATTTGAACCTGAAGCCTTCTGAACTGTAGTCTGACACCATAACCACTGAGCTACCCCTACTGTACGCCATTTAGCTATACATCTCACACATGCTAAAATACGACTAGCCGAGACCAAAAGCCCTACATCTGGTCCGTTTTCTCCGGTTCCCACAGCTCAATCGACACATTACCGCAGTCACTTCGGGGTGGATTACTACCTGTTCCTGTGTTTACTACCTCTATTTACTGCTCTGACTTTTTAGCTGTCACACGTTGAGCAGAAAAGTTCAATGTTCCCACTCAGTGATCCTTAGGAATCCTCCCAGCATAATAAATCAGAATTATGGAATAATAACTCGCCTGGGCTTTTTGTCTCAGTTCTTTGTCTTCATGAGGAAAAAAAAAAAGGAAACAGAAATTAACAGCACACCTCAGGCAAAGGGAACATCCTCATGGAAATCTGACTCAGATTTCCATCCCAGGTTCCCAGACCACCTGTTTTAGGGCTCTGCTGAATGCTGGCACTGAAAGAAGCTGCAACTCTCCGTGAGCGTATCCGGTTTTGCCGGAGATCTCCTCAGGCCTAGGATGGTTTTAATCATCACTCAGAGATGGTAGATGATGATGGCAGAGGATTTAGGGTTATTGCTAGGGAGAAATAAATGTCTGTTCCTGTTAAGATTTAATTTCAAGCAAAACCTACATGAACAGAACAGGGACAAAGGAATATTACTTCACTGTTTAGGTTAAAACTAACCACAAAAAAATGTTATGTAATTTTTAAATGTTTATGTTATAATGTACATGTACCTGTAAATATTAATACATTTTAAAAGAAAGTAAGCTTAATAAAAAGTATATTAGAAATAAGAAATAAATGTTTTATTACATTTTCCTATACAGACCATTCTGGGAAAATCTGGAATGTTTGAATTTGAATAATTTAAATAAAATTTAAATAAAATTTGAATAATGTATAAAGAAAAAAGTTTTTTTTTTTGTTTTAAAAATTTTTCAATTTAAAATTATAATCATTTGCTACAGACAGATATTATGTTTTTATATTTCAAATTTAACTTCACTTATTACGTATTTATATATTTTTTTCGAGTTATTTCACATTTTAAATGCCAGATTAATGTTAATGATCCATTAGCCATTTTAAAACATCAAAGAAAATTCTCTAAAAAATATATATATTTTATCCAGCTTAATAAATAAAGCCCAAGACATCAAAAATAAAATTTATATTTCTATATATTTTAATAAAGATTTTATTATGATTTTTCTTTATTTGCTCTCATTTCCTGATTTGTTTTTTATTAATTTTTTTATTTAAATAATACATTTGGAAATATGATATTTTTTTGGGGAAAAATCTCTCTATCAAGTTTTTTTTATTTATTTATTTTTTGCAAAACTTTTAACATATTAAAATATTTGTATAAATATTAACAAATTACACTTTGTCGTTCACAGCGCTGGCTTTAAACATGTCCACAGTAGGATTTAAAAACATAAAGGGGTTACAAACTTTTGACTGCAAACCATACAGTATCTGAGCGGTGTGAGGTTCTGCATATTGTATCATTAGCACTCGAGCACTGGACTTTCAGCGCACGTGTACATGCAGCTACTTCGCTAATAAAGTGCCCTGCTGCGGGTGTGCGCGAAAATTCCTAAACTTTCCAAAGCTGTGGGTTAATTGCGGATGAACGGCGTCCAGCAAACGCCGCTCCCTTCCCATAATGCCCAGGGACACACTATGAACTCCCGCCAACGAAGGCCTGAGCATTTGCGCCGCTAACGACCCTGGAACCTTTCCATCCGTCCCCGGATGGGGAGAGATTCTCGCGTTTTACGATCCCCCCCCCCCCTCCCTCTATCTGCAGTCTACGTTTTGCTGATTTTTGTTCCAGCGTCGCCTTTAAAGTAGGCGATTTAGGAATACCAAGCCCACGCTTCATCGTTTCCTCTTTTTTTATATACTGATGGGGCAAATACGGGGTGAGAAACACGGAGCTGATGTACGAGTGAAGACTTGCATTGCTCTTTTTAAAACAGGAAGTTGAAAAAAAAAACATCAATTAGGATAGGGCTGTTGGATCAAAGTGGGAACTGAGGGGGAAGCAGTCACACACTCGTGCATGTGTATGTGTGTTTGTATGTGTGTGTGTGTGGGAATGTAAGTCAGCGTGTGAAAAACGAACGCTGAGACCTTGCAGCGATTAGCGTGGGCCAAAACTACTAGGCAGGCCACCTAATCAAAAACAGTGTGCCCCACCTCTCTCTCTCTCTCTCTCTCTCTCTCTCTCTCAGTGTGTGTGTGTGTGTGTGTGTGTTGGGTCAGTCCTTTTGGGATTAGAACAGAATCTAAACAATTGAGTTAATTCACTAAACATCCTGTGTTGTGAGTGTGGGATTTGATCCTATTCTCATTCCAAACTGTGATGATGATGCACTGCTTATAACTGCTCATAACCTCTCCCAGCTCTTACTGCTTATAACCCTTCATTCCTCTTAGGGAACATATTATGAGCTCGCATGACACTTTTTGTAGCTCTAAGTAGCTTTTGCACTTACAAAGATCCCATCCCATCCCTCTTACTACTTCCTAGCTCCTCGTAACACTAAACCTTCAGAGCCCTTCCTGATTATAACCCTCTCTAGCACTTCATAGACCTTTATAACTCTTACACATACACATCTCTTGCTGATTATAACTCTTCCTAGCAGTAGCTGGTTCTAAGCATTTCTGTGTCTGATTGCTTTAAACCTTTCATAGTTCATACTGCTTATAAGCCTTCATGGTGCATAATGCTATAGTGTAATAAACTGTTATAAAGAGGTAATAAACATTTATTAATTAAATCGACTCACACTTCTACATTTTTTGTTTTAACTCTCATCCACCCAACACCTCTTCCAAACTCCTGGAGAAGATTTGAGAATAAAGCAGAATGCTCGGCTGCTCTCTCTCTCTCTCTCTCTCTCTCTCTCTCTAGGACACGCACTATTACACCAACACCTGTGCATAACATGTGGAACTTAATGTCTTTCCATTTGCCATTTGTTTCCTCTTAAACAAGGCAGCGGTGCTCGGGGAACAGCATCTGTGCTTCACACTCAGCCGAGCACTCGCTACCTCAGACGTAACGCTGATGCGGCCACCGTGTTGGAGCGACTGCAGAAACCAGAGCTCAAGCTCGAACCCTGGAGCCTGGACATGTGAGGCTCCTACATCACCCGCTGCAAGACCGTAACACTCGCATTCAATCGACTGACTTAAGATTTCTATCCGGAAAACAATAGAGGATGACATATTGACCAAGTATGGCCACGCCTCCTTCACTGACACTGACACTCAAAGGGTACACCTCCTTTACCAACACTGATACCAGAGGCCACACCTCCTTTACAAAGATGACATGGTGACACCGTGGGCCACGCCTCCTTTACTAACACTGACAACAAAGACCACGCCTCCTTTATTAAGATTGACATCAGAGACCACACCTCCTTCACTAAGACTAACGGGCCAGGGGTAGCTCAGTGGTTAAGGCATTGGACTGCGGTTCGGAAGATCCCAGGTTCAAACCCCACAACCACCAAGTTGCCACTGTTGGGCCCTTGAGCAAGGCCCTTAACCCTCAACTGCTCAGATGTGTATTGAGATAAAAATGTAAGTCGCTCTGGATAAGAGCGTCTGCCAAATGCCTAAATGTAAACTAACACTCACACCTGAGGCCGTGTCTCCTCCACTAAGACTGGCCACACCTCCTTATTTTAATGGAAAAATATTTTTGGATTTATTAATGACATAACGAGTACATAAAGACATTCTTTCTTTTCATCTCCTATGCCTCAATATATTTCACTTTCTTCTGCATTCTTTTACTTTTTTAATCCTTTCTCCATTTCTTTCTCTGCACTTATGTTTTAGTCTGTTTCAGTGCCATCACTCTCTCTCTCTCTCTCTCTCACTCTCTCTCACTCTCACTTTCTCTCACTCTCTCTCTCACTCTCTCTCTCTCTCTCTCTCTCTCTCTCTCACTCTCTCTCACTCTCACTTTCTCTCACTCTCTCTCTCTGTCACTCTCTTTCTCTCTCACCCTTACTCTCTCTCTCTCTCCCTCACTCTCTCTCACTTTCTCTCTCTCTCACTCTCTCTCACTCTCTCTCTCTCTCTCTCCATCGCTCTTGACAACATCGCTCTGTTATACATTCTAATCTCTCTTTCCTCTTATTCAGTTCAGTTCAGAAGAGCTTTATTGGCATGAATGTTAACAAAAGTATTACATTGTTGCCAAAGCCATTAGAAAACATTAATTACATTAATCTGAATTTATAAAACTATACAGTATAAACATATTAGACATTATTAATTATAATTTTTATTATTCTCTATTTCTTGATATTTGTAAGTTTTTACCTTTCTCACTTTTCTACAATAAGAATTAAAGTGATTTCATCAGCTGTTACTGTAGGACAAATCTTAAACCAGATGCACGCTCACTTCACATGCTCACTCCATGTGCACTACACCTGTATTTGGATCTAATTTGTTCCTACAGTCCTATTGTGTATGTGTAGGGATTTAATAAGAGTGCTTATTGTGTGTGTGTGTGTGTGTGTGTGTGTATTAGTCCATAGTGGCCACTTCCTGTTTTCTGTGAGCTTGGAGAAATACGATGTGTCTCGTTTTATGTCTCTTATTTTCCCCCTTCTGTTTTTCTCTCTGTTCTTCTGACATTCACATCCCTCAGTTCATCCGTCTCTCTTTTTTTCAATCACAATATCCTGTTTTTCATTCTCGTTCTATTCTGGCCTTTCCCCTCACTTTCCTTTTCTTTCTATACATCAGTCTCGATTCTTTTGCTCTGCTTATTCTTCTTTTCTTTTTCCATCCATGTCTTTAATTTTTCGTTCTTTATTTCCTCTCCCTAATCTGTCTCTCACTTCTCCCTCTCTCCATCCATGTCTTTTACACTTCTCATTTCTTCCCTCATGTCTTCATCCCCTTTTCATCTCATGCTTGTCTCTTTCTTATTCCCCTTTCCATTTGAAATGGAACTCATTTCTTTCTTTCTTTCTTTCTTTCTTTCTTTCTTTCTTTCTTTCTTTTTTTGCTACATCCCTCCTTTGTTATCTCTCTTTTTTCTATTCATACTCTCTCTCTCTCTTGTTCTCCTTTCCCTCTCTCACCTTACCCCTCTCCTCCCTTTATTTCACTCTCTCTACACATTCTTTATGATTTCTTGCAAGATTCAAGATTCGAATAAAGCACCTTTAAATTTTAAAACTCTCTCTCTCTCTCTTTCTCTCACACATCTCTTTTATCCCTCGCTCACTCACTTCTTCCCTTGTTCATTCACAAACCCTCATTCCTCCTTTTCCCTCTCTCCATCACCTCGGTCTTTCGTTCCTGACTCTCCTGACCTCTTTTCTCTCGTTTCCTCTCTCTATTGTTTCTCTTTTCTCTCTCTTTCTTGTTCTGTTCTTTTCTAGTTCCTCCTTTGTTCTCTCTCTCTCTCTCTTACACACACCTTACTCCTCTCCTCCCTTTATTTCACTCTCACTACACACTCTTTCTACCTCCCTTATTCACTCTTCTCACACACACACAGACACACACTCCTCACTCCTCACTCTCTCTCTCTCCCCCCTCCCTCGCTCGCTCACCCCCTCCCTCGCTCTTCACAAACACGCCCGCAACCGTGCCCTTTCCTCTTCAAACTAATTACCTCGGCTACCTTGTACCCGAGCCCCCGCGGGACGCTAACAACTGTCAGAGCCGTATTATTTTTGAAATTTAAACAATCATCTTACGCGCGCCGCAGCTAAGATCCCGGCCTTTTCGGCGGCTTCGACCTTCAGTAATTAATACCCCAGGGCCCATTATTGGCAAAGCCTTTATCCTCTGGGCCGAGGAGCCTCGAACCCGCTAATTACGGCCAAGCAGCTAATCTCGCCGCCGTGCTGATTGACAGCTACACCTATTCTACTAATTGCCTGTTGCAGACAACACCTGGTGAAGCGCGGCGTCTGGGGAGGCAAGAGCGCGCCGAAAACTCCCATCAGCCTCGTGGGAAGAGCAGCCCGGGTTTTTAGATACACAGACAGAGAATCTGTGTGTGTGTGTGTGTGTGTGAGAGAGAGAGTGAGAGAGAGAGAGAGAGAGTGTGTGTGTGTGGTTACTGAGGTGTGTACATGTTTCATGCAAGCACACACAGGCTGTGTAGGTGTATTGTTTAAGAGTTGTGGGTTTTATCATGTGTGTGTGTGTGTGTGTGTGTGTATGTCTGTGGGCCTTGTCATGGAACTGGTTGTGTAATGGTTAGTTGTGCTCTGAGGAGTGTGTCCTCAAATGTAATCAGTTGTGTGTGCGTGTGTGTGTGCGTGTGTGTGTGCGTGTGTGTGTGCGTGCGTGTGTGTGTGTGTGTGCGTGTGTGTGTGTGTGTGTGTGTGTGTGTGTGTGTTTGTGGGTTGTAAAGTGTGTGCATGATGTGTGTATTGATGGGAAGTTGTGAGTTATATTGTGTGTGTGTGTAGAATGCATTTTCACTGGTGTGTGTGTGTGTGTGTGTGTGTGTGTATAGAGTGAGTGTGTATAGAGTGTGTGTGTGTGTGTAGAGTGTGTTCTTGTTGGTCTGTGTAGTCTGGCATCTTTTCTCCCGTGTGTGTAAAACACTGCACAGCCACACACAGGAGAACACACTCTACACACTCTACACGCTCTACACACACTCTACACACACTCTACACACACTCTACACACACTCTACACACTCTACACACTCTACACACACTCTACACACTCTACACGCTCTACACACACTCTACACGCTCTACACACACTCTACACACTCTACATGCTCTACACACACTCTACACACACTCTACACGCTCTACACACACTCTACACACTCTACATGCTCTACACACACTCTACACACACTCTACACACTCTACACGCTCTACACACACTCTACACACACTCTACACACACTCTACACACACTCTACACACTCTACACACTCTACACACACTCTACACACTCTACACGCTCTACACACACTCTACACGCTCTACACACACTCTACACACTCTACATGCTCTACACACACTCTACACACACTCTACACGCTCTACACACACTCTACACACTCTACACACACTCTACACGCTCTACACACTCTACACACACTCTACACGCTCTACACACACTCTACACACACTCTACACACACTCTACACACTCTACATGCTCTACACACACTCTACACACACTCTACACACACTCTACACGCTCTACACACACTCTACACACTCTACATGCTCTACACACTCTACACACACTCTACACACACTCTACACACTCTACACACACTCTACACACTCTACACACTCTACACACACTCTACACGCTCTACACACTCTACACACTCTACACACTCTACACACACTCTACACACTCTACATGCTCTACACACACTCTACACACTCTCTACACACACTCTACACGCTCTACACACACTCTACACACTCTACATGCTCTACACACACTCTACACACACTCTACACACACTCTACACGCTCTACACACACTCTACACACTCTACATGCTCTACACACTCTACACACACTCTACACACACTCTACACACTCTACACACTCTACACACTCTACACACACTCTACACGCTCTACACACACTCTACACACTCTACACACTCTACACACTCTACACACACTCTACACACTCTACACACTCTACACACACTCTACACACTCTACACACTCTACACACTCTACACACACTCTACACACTCTACACACTCTATACACACTCTACACACTCTACACACACTCTACACACTCTACACACATTCTACACACTCCACACACACTCTACACACTCTACACACACTCTACACACTCTACACACTCTCTACACACACTCTACACACTCTACACACTCTACACACACTCTACACACTCTACACACATTCTACACACTCCACACACATTCTACACACTCCACACACACTCTACACACTCTACACACACTCTACACACACTCTACACACTCTACACACTCTCTACACACACTCTACACACTCTACACACTCTACACACACTCTACACACTCTACACACATTCTACACACTCCACACACATTCTACACACTCCACACACACTCTACACACTCTACACACACTCTACACACACTCTACACACACTCTACACACACTTTACACACTCTACACACACTCTACACACTTTACACACACTCTACACACACTCTACACCACTCTAAACACACTCTACACACACTCTACACACACTCTACACGCTCTACACACAATCTACACACTCTACACACACTCTACACACACTCTACACACTCTACACACACTCTACACACACTCTACACACACTCTACACACTCTACATGAACGATTTGTTCTTTACGAATGAGTCTTTGATGTGACTCAGAAGAACGAGTCGTTTCGGAGAGTGATTCAGTCATTCAGTCATCGTAAGACTCGGTTGTTTATATACAGGAAGCAGAAATGAGTCGTTTCCTCTGAGTCTGTTAGGTCGAGCTGTTCTCGATCTGTTCACGTTTTGTCACGTGACTCCTATAGACGCAGTAGATATGATGGTGATCTGCTCACTCTCACTCTGTTTATTATTATATGTCCTTAGCTACATTGTTATTTTTTCATTAATGGAATTAGAGACAAAATTCGTGTACGTAGACGTATTGGGGGTCTGTTTATTTAAAAAATCTAACATTTTATTTTATTTCGGATCAAAAGAACTGAATTAACTAAATGATTAAAAAAAAAGATTCATTCATTTTGATGAACGAGATTCAAAGAACCGAGTCACTAAAATGATTCAAACTTCCCACCACTGCTCTACTGATGTGTGTGTGTGTGTGTGTAGAGTGTCTGCATGTGGTGTGTGTGTGTGTGTGTGTGTGTGTGTGTGTGTGTGTGTGTGTTCTTACTGGCATGTGTGTGTGTGTGTGTGTGTGTTCTAACTAATGTGTGTGTGTGTGTGTGTGTATGTAGAGTGTGTTCTTACTGGCATGTGTGTGTGTGTGTGTTCTAATTAATGTGTGTGTGTGTGTGTGTGTGTGTATGTAGAGTGTGTTCTCACTGGTGTTTGTGTGTGTGTGTGTGTGTGTGTGTGTATGTATAGAGTGTGTTTTAACTGATGTGTGTGTGTGTGTGTGTGTGTGTGTGTGTAGAGTGTGTTCTCACTAGTGTGTGTGTGTGTGTGTGTGTGTATGTAGAGTGTGTTTTCACTGGCGTTTGTGTGTCTGTGTATAGAGTGTGTTTTAACTGATGTGTGTGTGTGTGAGTGTGTGTATGTAGAGTGTGTTCTCACTAGTGTGTGTGTGTGTGTGTACAGTATGTAGAGTGTTTTCTCACTTATGTGTGTGTGTGTATGTAGAGTGTTTTCTCACTTATGTGTGTGTGTGTGTGTGTGTGTGTGTGTGTGTAGAGTGTGTTGTAGAGTGTGTCCTGACTGATGTGTGTGTGTGTGTGTGTGTGTAGAATTTGTTCTCATAGGTGTGAGTGTGTGTGGAGTGTGTCCTGACTGATGTGTGTGTGTGTGTGTGTGTAGAATTTGTTCTCACAGGTGTGTGTGTGAGGAGTGCGTCCTGACTGATGTGTGTGTGTGTGTGTGTGCGTGTGTGTGTGTGTGTGTAGAGAGTTTGTTCTCACAGGTGTGTGTGTGGAGTGTGTCCGGACTGATGTGTGTGTGTGTGTGTGTGTGTGTAGAATTTGTTCTCACAGGTGTGTGTGTGTGTAGAGTTTGTTCTCACTGGTGTGTGTGAATGTGAGTACAGCTCATTCAGATATAACTCGTGGATAAACAGAACCACAAAACGTCACTATTTTTATGCTTGCTGTTATTAGATTTAATGATTATTATTATTAGAATATTATTATAGAATATTATATTATATTCTATAATAATACACACTCTTGAGTACACACTCTTACACACACTCGAACAGTTTCCCTCAGTACCTCGGCCAGACTCCTGCACTAGCGCTCTCTCTCTGACGCGGTGATCTCAGGCTCGGCCGAGCGTCACAGCCGCGTTATTATGCTTTAATTAGAGCACACACAGGCAGATTCTCCACATCGCCCGGCTCGCGACCCCACAAAGCGTGAAAAACGGCCAACACGCATTCGGAAGAGCTTACACCTGCGTTCGGGATGCGGCCCATATGTCGGAGCGTCGCCGCTCTAATGGCGTTAATTTACGCTGCTCTGTCTGGGGTAGAAAACTCAGTCCTGGGGGAAGCGCACTTCAGGTTAAAGATATACGTCACTATTAGTACGACTCTAATCGTGCTGCACTTTAATGAAGGGAATAATGATCATGAGACGAGAGGAAATGCTGCTTCGCATTAACGCCTTTAAATCATTTTAGCTAATGTTATTACATTTACTTCTGAGCCTTAGGTAAGATCGTTGGTTAGCATATTTCAGATTTATAGAAACCTACAAGTCAGGCAGAATTCATAAGCTAGCTAGCGTACAATTAAGCTAGTTCATATGCTTTCTGCCTGCATTGCACATTTACTGTATACTTACCTGGGTGGAGACGAAAATGCATTCGGACGGGACTAACATCTCCGTGTTTATTACGGAGGTGGGAGTGTCTGTGTTTACATGTGGGCGTTGCACAAGACATTATTGGTGCACAAACTTGAATACGCTAGTCGCGTTGACCAAAACACACACAAAAAAAAAAAACGCGTTTTGGAAAAAACATTCGGACTGGATTAGATCTCTCAGAGGACAGTAGGTGATTTGCTCTGGAGTCGTGTGAGAGATTCGGACGGGATTAAAATCACAAAGTACGTCTGTGAAACAGAAATTTCTCTAACGACCCCCTGTACAACTAGTCCCATCCGAATAGAGCTTAAGATGGAACCTTGAGCATACCCAGACTCAATGGGGAACTCATCCCCAGATAGCAGGAATTGTTCAGCAGTCATTCTGTGTGTTAGGAGGCTGGAAGTTCAATATAACAGATGGTATCTTTAAGTTAATATGGAGTCCAGTTCGTTATTGGTGGCTCAGGTAGACTGTATGTAGGAAATTCCCGTCTTGACTATAGAGTGACTGCAGTCACAAGTCAAATGGAACAAACAACTTAAAACCTAAAATGATCACAATTTAACTAACCAACACAGCAAACAGTGCTAAATGCTGATCTGGGATCAGCTTATTAACTTTTGTATACACTTTGTATATAAGTGCAGGAATATAAATACTGATCCAGGGTCAGTTTTTGAAATGGAACTTACAATGAGTGAATTATTATGCACGATTTGTGGGGCAAATTTGATTTAGATTATGCTACACTGTAATCACTAATTTGGGGTCAGTTTTAACTCTGATCCAGGGTCAGCTTTATTAGGCAGAATTATTAACGCTCTTGTGGGAACAGATTCGACTCAGTATAAATTAATTTAGGTGAGATTATACAATATGTGCTGATCAGGGGCCAATGACATCATACTGTATTTTTAAATAAAGGAACGCTAATAATGGCATCATTGTCAATATTGATCTGGGGTCAGATTAACAATAAAGAAATTAGGAATTAATAATTTAATATACTGAATATGTTACTGAAGTAAAACAGTTGTAACACAAATTTATGTAGAGTAAATTCTATTTCATCTGCAATTACAGGAAAATCATCCACAACAAGGTTTAATTTAAACATGTGATAAAGTCATAAATAAATGCTTTCTTCAGTAGAGACATAATACTGTTTGAGTATGGCTTTGGAAAAATGCAGTCTAGAAAAACATTACAGACTCCACGGTATACGACCGAGCACGGGGAATTGTGATGAATTTGTAGTTGTGAGCCTAGCGCTGTGTTGATGCGGTGATTCTGTCTTTTGACTTTATGCTCAAACTCTCTCCATATTGATCAAATTCTCCAGTCAAGCGAAGTGTGAATGACGCGATGTCTAACACATCAAGCCAACTCTCTGCAGGTTCATGGATCGGGGTGTGTTTTCACACACAGGTCACCAGAGCAGCAGGATGCCTGTCAATCGCACTCGTTTATGATGCGGACACAAGAGCTAAAGGCCAGACTAGAGAGAGACAGAGAGAGACAGAGAGAGACAGAGAGAGAAAGAGAGGGAGAGAGAGAGAGCAGTGCATTCCTCCAGGGAGCTGCTTAGTGCCGTGTCGATGTTGTGCAAATGTAACGTGCCTCCCCCTCGCTGCACTTGACCTTCGAACGCAAACCTCCCGAGACGCCACTGATCTAAATAACATCATGATGCTATTAGCATATAGTGCAGGACAACAATCCTCAGCACTCGAATGGAGCATGAAACACACACACACACACACACACACACACAAAATCAATGAATCAATCAACACGCAGACTCTTAATATATACTGAGCAAAATAATATCACTGATCTGGGATCAGGTTTTGCATTGGGTAAATGTATATGCTATTGATCTCAGGGCAGAATTTGCTATGGACTAATAATATAAAAGATATAAATACTGTTCTGAGGTCAGTTTTGTCTTGATATGAGAAAGATGATCAATTTCATGTCAGTTTTGATAATACTGTACTGTAAAAAAAAAAAAAAAACAGAATTGTGCACAACCAACATCAGTTGTCAGTCATTCAGCTGCTCCCATCGTGGGGTCGCCACAGTGAACCATCCAATCCACACACAACTTGGCACAGGTTTTACACCGAATGCCCTTCCTGACACAACGCTCTCGTTTTATCCAGGTTTGCAACTGGTTTGCAACTGCGTCTAGTGTCTGGGATTTGAGCATCGGATGAGAATCGAACCCAGGCCTTCCACATGGCAGGTGAGAAACCTACCACTGAGCCACCAATGCCCCACCGCAACTGATGTCAAGGTATACAGTAAAAAGTTTACACTGATCAGGGGTCAGTTCAAAGCATTTCACTGCATATCGTACTGTGTATGACTGTGTACGTAACAAATAAAATTTAAATATGAATTTGAGTTCTGTTACTACACTCTAAAAAATAAAACTGTGCTGTACTCAATTTTTTTGGTGAAACATTTTTACACTTAAAAATATTGAGTAAATATAAAAAAATATTAAAATCATGTAAAATATACTTCATGAATTGAGTACAAGTCAGTAAAAAAATTAAGTAGACCTGAATAACTATATTTAGTACAATGATGTACAAAATTGAGTAAATGTAATTAAAATCAGAAGTTAATGCAAAGTAAAAATGTGTAAAATAAATAAGTAGATATAATTGAAATGGAAGGTAGAAGATACTGAAAATTATACTATTATTTAACAAACAAATGTGCTACATTTACTAAATATTTTAACTAAATGAAAGAAACAATACACACATTTTCATTTTAATTAAACATTTATTTGCCAAATTTGACAAGACATGAAGTCTAAACTCAACCTGGTTTACTTTGCAAATGACATGTAACAAGATCATAAACAGAGAGCTGGATTTATCTTATTAGTAAACAGTTGTAGAAACAATACCTTTGCCACAAGTATTATACAGTTAACACATGGAAAGTAGACTTTTGTATTAGAATCTAATGAGTCACATTTTACATCTGAAAGATTGCACACCTTCACACTTCAGTTTCCTGAAAACTGTGGGATCCATACAAATGTGTGTGCAGACCTTCTTAGGTCTTAAAGAAGCAATGACAGTCTAAATGAAGACAGGACACTAAATATCCATGACCAACAGTACCATGCTTCACTCGATAATGATCGAAATTCCTTTTGATGATACGACAAATGCACACAGTTTACACCGCCATCCCATAATGCTGGCACCTAAAAAAGGAATAATAGTATACAAGTAAGTACAAGTGTGACTGTTAATATAAAGTCTACCAGACTGGTAAAATAGTACTTCCGTTCAAATATATACTTTTTGGACTAATAGTCTATTTCTATCTTTGATTCAATGGTTACACATTTAATACTTCTGTAACATTTAAAAAGGTTGACATTTACCTCCTGTTTTATCTCCATTCAACTTCTCTTCATTAGTGGTGTTGGTGCTGTGAAAGAGATATAGAAAATATATAACATGTTTCACACAAACACACACAAAATCAATCAGTTTTAGGTTCTTTTACTTACATATCAGAACATACATAATGTTTCACTTCAGTATTTTTATTTCATATTACTATCTCCCAATTCTAATTCTGAGAGAAATGTTGTATTTTCACTAAATCTTTCTATTTTATAGCTTTAGTTATTAGTACAGTACTTAGCACTTTTATTTATAACATCTGCCGCTGCGTGCTCAGTGTTTAATCATGTTAAAAATACTCATATACAGTAACGGATAAAACAGAACCCGGACACTGCACCTCATTTCTGCTGTTTAAACCGGATTTGTTCTGAGTTTCTTCCTTAAAGTGTCGGAGTGACCGAGCAGACTCGTGGTTCAGTGTGTGAGGTGTGTAATGTTACACATGCGGTAATTATTTGAACATGTTAGTTTTATATCCTCGCCACAGTGGCGGTAGGCTGCGCAAAATCACCGCATTTGGCGGGAGAAATTCAAATATTGCGGCACAACCGCGGCCGGTTACACCGAGAAACCCAAGGAAAACCGGACATGCACGCGCTGCTGCTCGGTGTTAAATCCCTCCTCTTACATCAGAGTTTAAATGTCTGTATTAACGCCGCTTTAGCTGAGCAGGTCGGAGGTTGGAACAAACAAGCTAAATCACACTGAACCCCAGGACTGGCCTGTTGCTAGCTATCGTTAGCTCTGGAGCTCGGCTGTGACAGGATTCAGAACAGTAACTCACACACTATAAAGTTGTGTGTGCAGGCAGACAGAGTCATTATTACAGTAACTTGTGTTAGCTGTTTACTCACCAGGATTTATAAGGAATGTTCCAGAATGTTCCAGGTGCTTCATGTCCATCCTCACAGCCTTCTTGTCTCTGATGTTACACCAGACTTCCCATGAGCACTTGCACAGGGCAATTTACTCAATTATTTAAGTTTTTGTTGTTAAACATAAAGAATATTGAGTTGGAATGAGTGATTATTGTAGTTCTTGAAACTAATCAGTACAATTACTCAATTAACAGATATTTTGATTGAAATGTATAAAAAAATATTAAGTGCATGTTAAAAATATAATTAAGTTAGTCAAATACTGATTTTTACTAGTGAAGTAAACTTAAATTATAGTGTAAATTTAGGACAAAATGAATAATTGTTTTTTTAGGCATTTATTTTGATTTGTCTAACTCAAACAATCATGTATGTGACTTTTAGAGATTTTATTAAGGTAACATAACTTTTTTATAACTGTGAAATTTACAAGGCCGCAGAATCATTTTTTAGAGTGTATACAGAGTAGTAATTTTAAGAGTATTTGTCAATTTGTCAAGTAGTTTGTCAATAGATAATGTAGAAAATGTAAGAATATTAAACACTAATTTAGGGTCAGGGTCATTAAATACCATCATGGTGCTGCATATACTGTAGTACAGAACAACAATCCTCAGCACTCGATTGGAGGGAGCATGAAACACACACACACACACACACACACACACACACACACACACACACACACACACACACACATCAATAAATCTTTCAACACACCAACCATCAGTAAAATAATATCACTAATTTGCGGTCTGTTTTTACATGGTGTTAATGTACAAGTTATTCATCCCAGGTCAGTCTTTGGCATAGACTAAAAATATTAACTCATCATCACTGCATGGAGTAGAACGTTTAAGAATAGTTAAACACTGATAAGGGCAGTTTAGTTACAATACAGAATAATAATTTTGAGTATTAAACACTGCTTTTGGTGCCAGTTTTGTCACAACACACACACACACACACACATATATATATATATATATATATATATAGTGTATAGCAGAACATTTAGGAATATCGCAGAATGATCTGAAATGAGTTAAAATTTTAAGAATAGTTAACACTAATTTGGGGTATAAAAAACTGATCTCAGGTCAGTTTTGTATGTAACCTTAGATGAACACTAATCATTCAATAAGTAATAGTAATGTAATATGTTCAGGGATGTTACCACTGATCTGAGGTCAGTTTTGTCACTAGACAGAGTAGAATATAAGAGGTGTGTAAAATAGTACACACCAACATGGGGTCAGTTTTGTATGTAACATAAGATGACCGCTGATTTGTTATAGTGTGGAATGGTTTTATCAGTCAATAAATAAAATATTCTCACTGATCTGGGGTCAGGTTTGACACCATATCGTCTGTTGATAGAGATAAACATTGAGCCAGTTTTGTCACTTTATTAGACAATAATAATTGATGAACAGGAAAATGAACACTGGGATCAGTTTTCACACCTCAGGTCAGGCTGTGGTCAGCAATAACAGAGCCAAGAATATGAAATATTATTAAAAAAAAAAAAAAAAAAACTCAGAACATGAACATAATTTTTTTTGTGTGGTAGAAAAAAAACAGACTTTCATGTTTGGCATTGGTGATTAAGTGACATTTACAGAACAGATATTCTGCTGGCACAAAAATGGCGTAAAATGATGCCAAATGATGTCTAACACGATGATTCTGTATTAGCGAGTGCGTGGGACAAAACCCAAATGCTGAGTCAGTGAAGTCAGTAAAAGACTATAATACACGCACTTTGTCTCTCTTTCTCTCTCTTACACCAAGTGCACAGTGAGGCCCTTGTACTTCATTCCTGCTTCACGCCAAACTAATGAACAACCCCGCACACCATAATGTAGCACTTAAGGTTAATTAGATGTAGTTATGCTATTAAGAACGCTACAGATCCATCCTTAATTCCCTCAATAAGATCACTGTGTTTTACGATTGTCACGTCGTCCCGAATAATTAAACCCGGCGAATGGACGCTATAAATGCAGCGCGCGGCCGTATTGTCAGCGTTCGCTAAATGAGCTGTGAAACCTCGGCTAGCTTGTTAAAAGTCGAGTTTAAGTGAAAGATTGTGCATCAATCCTCCTTCCTTTTTAAATTTCTAGATTAGACATGATATAAAGCATATTGACTCACAGACACCAGAAATGAGCACGTGTAAATATGTAAAACGTTTGGGGGGAAAATGTGAGATGGCTAGATTTCACTAGAAGGACTGAGACAGTCGTTAGTGTGTTTGTGATGCTAGTTTGTGTGAAGGCGAATAACCACAAAGATGTTTAGTTACAGCATCTGTAGTCTTTTTTCTTTTGACTAAGGGTGCCAATAGTTTTGCAAGACAGCAGCACGTTCCTGATATTGTTTTACTGGTTGCATTTATTGTATTTTATTAATTTTTTATACTATAGGGTTAATGTTTTCTATTACTGATATTGTTTAATTAAATATAAATTATATAAAAAAAGTGTCGGTTTGTGTTTATTTTAAAGGTTATCTATCTATCTATCTATCTATCTATCTATCTATCTATCTATCTATCTATCTAGCTATCTCCTTTCTTTTTCCTCTCTCTCTCACTTTTTCTTTAATTTATCTTATTGTTGAAGTTATTTATAGTATTAATGGTCTTAAAATAACAATAAAACAATATAAGAAATAAAACAAAGAAAAAGAAGTCATTGGAGTTGCTTTTATTATATACATTATTTGTAGGTCTGTTTGTTTGTTTGTTTGTTTGTTTGATTGATTAATACATTTCTTTTTATTACTAGTTAGTATGATTCAGTTAAAGAAAAAAAAACAGCTTAAAAATAATATTTAATTAAATATGATTAAAAGTGATTTTGATTACCTGGATTAGAATGTATTTATTATTTTATTAATTTGCTTGTCTGTTTGTTTGCTTATTGTAATTCCTCACAAGTCTAAAAGTATTTACTTGAAGAAAACTCAATAATAATAAATAAAGATGAACGTATGCTAGAGGTTAATTATTTTCTGAATCTATCACTGGAGTGAACGTAAGACCCACAGGTAATGCCATGTGTGTGTGTGTGTGTGTGTGTGTGTGTTTAAAATAGGCCCGCAGCATGTTGGAGCGAGCGGCTGAGTGTGTGTACCGCTGGGGTGGAGCGGCTCAGCGGCTCAGGCACGCCAAAGCGAGCAGCTCATTTATCAAAATTGTTCTGCAAAAATGATTTATCTGTTCATCGTCCGTGCGCAGATGTCTTTAATGGCCGCCGATGCCCAGGAGGTGGATGGAGGAGTGCAGTGCTGGTGTATGTGTGTGTGTGTGTGTGTGTGTGTGTGTGGGATGTGGGGGGAAGTTAAAAACGACAAGAGCATAGTAAGATGGACGTCTGCTCTCTCTGCAGGTGTTTGCATGCATGTGTGTGTGTGTGTGTGTGTGCGTGTGTGTGTGTGTGTGACCTCTAGGGCCCTGTTTCTTTCTCAAGCCATTTGCAGCGGCTCTGGCAGGCTGCACCCTCACATGGGGCACCGCTGTTCGAGCAAAATGTCTGTGTGTGAAAATGTGTGTGTGTGTGAGTTTGTGCGAGCTCAACGGTGTGTTAAAAAAGGTTTTTCTTCTTTAAACCAAACCTCACAGAAAAGTTGTTCAAATGTGAATCACAATTCTGCTATTAAAGAGACGATGTCGTTCTCCTTCACTCTTCTCACCACCTGACCCTGCTGGAGCCGCCGCTGCCTGAACTTTAACACTAACCTCCTTCCTGATGCTCATTGATACGTTTTCTGATCCAGTTTTAGATCTTTTTTTAAGCATGTGCACTTTGACTACAGTCAGTGTTCAGTTTGCTCACCCTGACATCAGCGTGTGTGCCGAGTAAGACATGTGCCGAGACTTTGACGCTCAGAGCGAGAGGAATATTCATCGACTGTAATGGAAAAAAAATTAAGATGAAAGGAGCAAAAATAAATGATATGTAGAAATTATTAGAGTAATGAAAAAAAAATCAAGCAAACATAAATGACAATTTAAAGATTATTATTGACAAAGAAAAATCACGAATCTATTATTATTATTGTTATTATTATATTTTAACATATATAAAATATATCAAACTATTTTGTATAATAAATCTATTTAGTCTGTCTCTCTCTCTCCCTCTGTATTTATGTAACTAACTCTCGGCCTGCCAATGCATCCATCATCTATCTGTCTGTTCTCTTTTTTATCTATCTACATAAACAAAAGAAAATATGCAAAACATGCTAAGATAAATGTAAAAATCCAAAGACAATCATGATATATTATTATTCAGTGCTCAAGCAAAGAAAAACCTTTACATTTAAAAAAATACGAGACAGCTGACACTTTAAAGATTTAGATTTTTTTAAGAATTATTATTATTAACAACAATAATAATAATAATAATAATAATAATAATAATAATAATAATAATGCACATTTTTGACCTTACTAATGGTACATATTATTTAATTTTTGAATTAAGAGAGTCCAGTCCAGTGTGTGTGTGTGTGTGTGGGTGTGTGTGTGTGTGTGTGTGTGTGTGTGTGAAGGGAAACCTAATTGCGTCTCCATTCTGCTCGGTTTGATTGTAATTATCCGTGTGTGAAGTATGTGTGTGTAGCGCTGAGTAACGCTGGATGATAAATGCGCTGCTGCGTGTTAGAGGATGATGAATCTGAGGTCCCGGTCTCTGGACATCAGGAATAGCAGCGGTGAAGCAGGGGTTTCTGGGTAAATGAGACCAGAGCAGCTCCCTGGTGGGCAGCAGGGAAGTGAGGCGACGTGGGAAGATGTGCAACACACACACATGGACACACACACACACACACACACACACACACACACACTCTTAAACCTTTAAAAGTAAATATAAGCAGTGTTAGACAGAACTAGGCCACTCACTGAGACACACACACACACACACACACACACACACACACACACAATAAGGGAATTTTCCAAAAATGTAAGCTTTCCAAAAAAAAAAAGAAAGAAAGAACAGACAAAAGCTAAAGGTTGCATGTAAAATAATGAATGCATGAATTAATAATAATGTTTATTTTGTTGAGAAACTTCTAAAAAAAAGAAATATAAATTTTCACCTATTTTTTTTATGAATACACATAACATTGTAAGTCTATGCTACCTACTTCGATAAAGTGATGCCTCAGAATATATTAATTTAATCCGTTTTGGAGGCGAGTTCTTAGGTGAAATTTCATATAGTGAAACGCATTTTCCCATAGGAAATAATGTAAATGCAGATAATCCGTTCCAGCCACCCAAAAATATTAAAATAATGTTACCAATTTACAACACTATAATCATATTTTTGCATATGAAAAAGACATGTAAATGCAGTAAAATATAAAATAAATGGACATTTAACCTTACTTAACCTTATAACCTAATTTATGATGCCTCTTGGCATCAGCTGCATTAAAATCCAAACTGAAAGTGGCTCTCTTTTCTTCTTGCTACCATGCTTGCTTCTTCACAAAATGCACAAAATGCACAAAATGCCAAAAATACGTAGACTTGCTTCGCTTCACTTTCCACTGATGCAAATAAGTTTTAAATTGCTCTCAGATGTACACACAACTTATACGTAGGCGCAGTGTAGGTGAAAGCCAGACATACATACAATGTAGGCACAAGCCGGCGTTCAGTTTAGCTCGGTTTGTTTGCTCATATGGCGATAATGCTTCGCATGCTGAGGCAAATTTCTTGCACAATTTCAGATCGTAAGGCGTAAATTTTTAATGTTCATTTGCAGAGGTACCAATGTACTAGCTCAAACACAATCATCAAATAACTCGAGATCATGCTAACTTCTTTTCCAGTCTTAACAAGAAAGTATGCACTGTCGAAAATTAGAATACATGTTCAATGAGTTGAATATTTTCATTCATCAATGTCTAGAAGAAATCACATTTGCTAACTGCTCACAACAAATAAAAACATTGCCGTGGGACTGCAAGGATTGTGTCAAATTTTGACATTTTGAAATGTAGCTATAGCTAGTATAAAAGAAAATTTGCGCGCTGCTGGATTTGAACCAATACAAATATTCAAGTTAGCATTCTAATTCTAATTATCTAGCCAAAGCAAACATTTGCTAACTCATATGGGAAAAAAATAAATCCCAGATGTGTCATAGCTTAATGTTCACGTTAACATGGTTTCTACAGGACCAGTAAACATTCATTAACTGCTGAAAGCCTTCATTTATAGCCAAAGGAGTTACTAAGATTAAACTTTCAGCTAGCCATTAGCAAATTCTTGAATGCTGTCGCGAATGTTTTGCTGAGTTAGCAGTAAACAAACATTCACTAACTGCTCGCTTGTTAACTGTAGTTTATATCAATAAAAAGAGTAGTTTATGTTGAAATTTTACGCTAAATGACTCTAATGTTTTATCAGACCAAATAAGTGAAAATAAATAAATTAAACAAAACTACCTAGCAATAAACCTAGACACGTGCTGTAGGAAGACAAACGTCTTTCCACATGTTAATGTCTCAGAAAGCCACACGTAGCAAAGATTCCCCTCATTTCCTGTCTCTCAGTCTCGGGTTCCCCTAGGTGGCTTTTAATGACACTGAGCAGACCTTAATGCACCGACCCAGACGACGATTATCACCTGGCTAATCCTACAGTTCATTAGCCACGGCTCTTAATAATTAAGCTGGAGAAGCGCAGAGAGACGCGGCGCACTTGAGCACCCATTATCCTGCTAGCGAAGGAAGAAGTGGGTGCCAATACTTATACGTTGGGTCAATTTTTTTTTTGTATTATATGGGTATGGATACCTGTTTTGCAGAAGAAATTTTTTTGGATAAAAATAGTTAAATAACCTAAATTAATTTTGATGAAAAGCTAAATAAATAAACAAAATATTTTTTAAATAGAATAAAAATACTGTCGATTAGCAATAGTTAAATAGTTAGCATTTTAGCTTTTAGTAATAATGAGGAGTAATAATTTAATAATAATTTCACTGCAAGCAGTAGGGAGGCTAATTTTTTAGCATTTATTAATTAACCTTTTCTTTTGGTGTAAAATCATAATTTTTTAAAAATTAAAATATAAAGGTTAAAGGTTAGCAACAATACCAAAGATAGGCCATGTAACTGCTGCCGCTAATTCAGTTACCTAGCTACAACCATACAAATTTTAAGGTATTACTGTATACGAGGGTAATCCGTGTTTAACTTTTATATGTGATGATAGAAAATATCATCAATACGTAATAAGTTTGATAGGAAATATTATTATTGCATCAAGTAAAGCTTACAAAGCTGAAAGCTAAGAAAAATTAGCATATCAACATTTTTGTGCTTGTTAGTGCACTAGCATGCTTGCTAATGTTTGTTTAGTCCATGTGGTGATGTCAAGTGAGCAGGTTAGCGTTTAGCTGATAAAATTTACCTTTAGAGTTTTTAAAAGTTCTACATTCATAGACTCAGGGCTGCGTGTCACTCAGTAATTCAGGACAGACTAACAAAGACACACACACACACCACACACACAGACACACACACACACACACAGCTTAACAAAAGTCAACACACAAATGATTAATTAAACACACTGTGGAGTTTTCAGCTACATTTCCTACAGTATGATGTCCTCCAGCCTCGTTTGTCCAGCTAGTTATTACTCAGGTCTGGAAAGGTTGAAACACCTTAAGGGTACACACACACACACACACACACACACACAGACACACACTAACAAAGAAGCAGTCTCTCTAAGGAGAGTATGTTCATGAATAATACAGAAATAGAGTTTGACCACTGGCCTGTGGCAAACTCTGTGCGTGTGTGTGTGTGTGTGTATGTACTGTATGTGTGTGCTGAGGTACAGCACCTTTTCTCTGCTTCTTTGTGTTTGACATCTTTTTGTTATAATTAGAGTAACGCCATTTTCACGTTAGACCCAAAGAAGGAAATACCCCAAAGCCTGTTAGGCCAGGGCGTGGTCTCTGTGGGCGTGGTCTCTGTGGGCGTGGTCTCTTTGGCCGGCTTTCAAGATGATCAGTGTTGCCAGATTTAGTCCTCAGATGTTGCCAGGACTAAGGTTCTTATCAAATGCCAATATTCACACAAAACCAATATATTCAATATATTTAGACAATATTTCTTTCAGCAACCTGTTAATGTAGATTTGCAGGTTGTAACGTCACGGCCACACTTAAGAACATAACAGTACAATGCAAAACCACCACCTATTAGATGGGAGAGGGGACAAACACTCAGCATGGAAGCTCTCATTCAGTCATCTAGTGCAATTGCTAAGAAAAACACCATGACGGCAGGTCAGCACCACCGTCTAGTAGTTAACGACGATGGAATGGGGATGTCTGCCTCTTAAAGAGATCCTATTATGCTTTTTCAAATGTTATCTTTCATACAGTGTGTCATGTAGCTGTATGTGAACATAAACTATCTGCACTATCTGTGACGCTGACAGTCAACGATAAATGAAGTTTTTGTCTATAAAAAAAAGAGTCGGCTCACCTTCGCCTAAACGAGTCGTAAGCAAATCTAATTTTTCTCTGTTACGGATCCACGTCACTCCGTAGCATATTTGCATACTGTCCGCCCATGTTCCACGTCACGAACAACTTGCCCGCCATCTTACAATTAACGTTACCACACTCTTGTTAATGTGACCGAGCATTCATGCCGGGTTTGCTTAAACACTTTGTGATATAAAAAAAAACAATAAAAAACGAGAGCACACGAAATCTTTTTTAACTGTTTATTCTCCACTATCCACCAAACTCTAACACTCGCACAGTGCGCATGCCCCATGTCCTTTTACGGCACCCAGAGGGGGAAAAACACACACGCGAAGTGCGCATGCTCCTTGCATGAGCAGTAATGTTGGAACAGCCGCCGTTATTTGTTTGGACGAGAGAAGGAGAGATTGCTGTGGATTATTTTCTTTTGAAGATTTTTTAACCGCATTATCTTTGACTGGACATATACCCCGGACTTCTCACCGTTCGCCATCAGCCTCCCGGACTTCATTAACCCCGGTGAGACCGAACTATACTCGGTATACTCGGATAACACACATACAATAAACACGGACTTCGGACATTTTCCACTCACTCGCGTTCACGCACACATACCGTTTATTATATGTAGTTTGTAAATATTGTTTATATCTATGTTTGGTTGTGGTGCCCCCTCTTCGTTTACTTTATTTAGTTTTGTATAATACACGTTTGCTTTATCTACTTGTTTGTGTTTGTTCTTTTTGCTCACCGGCCTTTTAACGCAACACAGACACAAAGATAAAAGATCTCTCGATTTTTGTAGTCACAGTTAATATAAAATTAGCTGGTCGTTACATCGTAAAAACATCTTTTCTATATATTGACGGGTCTCCAGAGCCGTCATATGAGTTCTGTAGCGGTAGACCAATCATAAATCACCGCGCCATCTGACCAATCAGAGCAGTGAGGGCTCATGGAAAGGAGGGGTTTAGACAGACTGAATCTTCAACCTGCTTCACACGTCGAGTCGTTTACGATAAAATTTAATCTATTTTTGGAGAAAACTAAAGTGTTTTTTGACCATACATACATGTAAACCTGTTTTAAAAGACTCATTAAGCAATATTAGCAACCTTTAAAATGGCATAATTGGGGCACTTTAATGTCATGATCACTGATTGGCTGGAGTACTGCCTAGGTTTTGTTTTAAATCAGCAAATGTACAAATTTCATCTTAAACGCGAATTTTGTTTACCCACCCATACCAATTTAGACCCACAAAATCTAATTTAAAACCACGCAATTAGGCGGAAACCCAACCAACCTGGTAACACTAAAGATAATAAAAGGGAGTCCTGTGTATACATAAAGGAGGTGTGGCCGCTGTGCCTGTGAGTCAAAATCAAGGAAGTGTTGCTTCCTGGTCTGTTAGTGGACCACCAATGAGGCATCTGTCCAAATAAAGAAGGTGTAGCTTCTGCTTTTAGTTTAATTGTAGGAGGCGTAGCCACTGTGCCTTTCAGTCAATGTACACAAGGTATGGCTTCTGTCCAAATAAGGAAGGTGTGGCTTTTGATTCTGTGCTTGGTACAGTAGTCTGAATTAGGAGGTTTGGCTACAATGCCTGTCAGTCCATGCAAAAAAAGTTGTGACCTCTCTATCTGTCAATCCATGCAATGGACTGTCAATCCACAGTCATGGCCTCTGTGGCTTCAGTGCCAGGGCATTATAATTATCCAACTAATTCAATTTACGCACCTAAAGGTGTTTCACAAAGTGGCATTCTGATACACTCCTTTTAATTCCAAGCGCCGGAAATTTTTTACTTACTGTTTCTTTGACCTCCTTCTTCCGGTTCTCACTTCAGGTTTTGCCAAGCTCGTTCTTTATTTTTAATGGAGACATGTTGCTATGATTTATTCAAACGACAAACCTTGCTTCGTTCTTTCTGTCTTTTTTTATGTGGAGCTATTTGGGCGCTAATGTCAGATTACCTCGCTAGCCATTCAGCGCGTGATAAATGACTCAGACAGGCGGTAAAAAATAAATCAAAACCGCCGGGATGGAGGAAAAGAGAAAGCGGAGGGGAAAGGAGCTGAAGGGCCGGTAAATCATCTCAGCGAAACGCCCAACAGCGGCGGGGAAATGCCACACATTATTCCAGTGCCACGGCTAATCAAAGCACACACAGTGATTAGAGAGGACTACACACTCCTTCTGACCTTAACGAGTCATTATCACTCCTGCTGAGCTGAGGCAACACACATACACTTAGAAACACACAGAGATCACAGAGTGTAAAAGATGGTGTTCATCAGCACCGGCGCCACCAGCCATGTAACTGAATAGAGTGTTTGAGGAAAATGGATGTCATGTACTTTTTTTTTTCAGCAACCGCTCTGAAACTCTCTCCATCGCTTTCTGTCAAACCAAATCAGTGTTACTTAACGACGTATGCATGTTTTTTTTTTACATGGCCTGCAGAGGCACGTCTCACACACACACTCAAAGAAAGAAAAGTGATATCTACACATTTACCTTGCTTCAAACTGGATATTTACTTGATTCATGTAAGATTTATGCATTTTGTTTTTACACGTACATTTTTCATTGGCTTTTAAATATTTTTTTCCAAAATTAGATAAATCCATTTAGTTAGTTTGGCTGGAAAATAGGTTTGTTCCAAAGAAGCAATAACTATTTAAAACTGATGGAGAATATTTTGTACATGGTTTCCTTGAGTCACAGAGTGTTAAAAAATGTTGGGTCAAAATTGGTTTGGTTATATTAATGCAAACTTGCATAATTTTGCAAAATGCTATAACTTTACCTCCAACAGCTTTCTCATAATGGATAAATCAGGCTTATGTTTGTGGTCATTTAAGTATGCGGTTTAGTGTCAATCATACTGTTGGTTGAGTTTTAATAAAAGAAAAATATAGCAAACTACTGTAATGCTTTGCTTGTGAGTCACAATTATAACAATAAAAATGTGTTTTTCATTGCAATGAATACCTTTTACATTACACATTAAAAGATCATAATACACTTAAAACAATAATAAAAAAAAAAAAAAATCAGTTCACAACATCATTAGGCTCCTCCTCCTCCAGTGTAATTTCTTTAGAAAAATTAAAACATACTTAACAAGAGTCTGGGGCAGTCTTTAATTAACTAGGCATTGGTTTTCCTGATCCTTAGTCTAAAGGGAAGCAAAGTCCTATCTGAGATGCCAGTAAAGATTTAAAGCCTCATCTTTGGGTAAAGGACTGGGTAAATGGGTAGAAACCTCCTTTCTCAAATTAGGGCCCAATGTGGGATGGAGACAGAAGGCCTCCTTTTTGTCCCCTGATGTGGTGTTGAAAAGCAGCTAGAGACACCATCTCTTTGTCCTCCGGCAATTGGCTCATGGCTGCAGAGGCCACCTTGTTGATCTCTGGTGTGAACCAGACAGGGGCATGGTATGGGATCATGGTGTAGGATGTTACCTCATCTGGCTTTGGTCGTGCTTTGGGTGGGTCATTGTCTGTACAAATGATTGTAGAGGGCACCTTTTTGCCCTGTTACTAGAGCCTGGCTAATTCCTGGTATTGGCTAGTGGCAAGAAAGGTCACCTCTTTGATTTCAGGCAGGAGATTGGCTGGAGCTTGGTATGGGCTCATGGCTGGAGAGGTCACATCTTTGGCCTCATCAAGTGCCTGGCTGGGGCAAAGCATGAACTTGTGGCTAGACAAGCTGCCGTTTTTACCTCTGACAGGAGTTTTGCTGGGGAATGCAAATGCTGGAGATGCCACCTCTCCACATCTGATGAGATCCTGACTAGGGCATGGCATTGGCTCAAGTCTGAAGAGGCTGCTCTTTTTGATCTCTGGCAGGGGCGTGGCATGGACTTGCTGCAGAAGGCGTCTGTTTAGCCATTAGCAAGATTCTGGCCGTGGCAAGGTTTGAGCTTGTAACTGATCTCTTTGGCCTGTGGCAAAAGCCTGGCTGGGGTATGACATAGACTCATGGCTAAAGAAGTCACTTGACTGACCTCTGGTAAAATCCTGGCTAGGGTATGGTGTGGGCTTGTGGTAAGGGACAACACCTCTTCCGCCTCTAGATGGATTGTGGAGGTCAAAGGGTGAACTTTCACAGGGAATGGGGCTGAAATTGGAGCTGTGGACACCACCAGGTCACCAGGACAAGTTGACAAGTTGGAGGTCTGTGTTGGAAGCTCCCCCATCACAAAAAATACAATATACAAAAAAAATATAATACAATTATATAAGCAAGAACATCAAGAACATGGCTATGAACTTGGAACAGTGCAAACCTAAGATGCAAACCTAATATCAACCAGACTCCAAGTGAATTGAATAACATTGATTATCACTGGTGTCCCCAAGGCGTATTTATGCCCATGGGACCAATAGCCAGCCTGTCCAATCTGAGCCAACAAAGAAGCTAATGTAGCCCGAAAAAATTAATAAAATAAACCCAATGCTGGCTAGGATGGAAAACACCAGAACAGCCAGTGCATCACAGCTTGCTTTGTGAGTTGATCCAAATTCCCCAAATCTCAGTCCAACTACAGACCCATAGTATGTTCTGGACAAACAAGTCTGATCCATGGTGGCCCACCCTGCAACTTACAGCAGTTTAAGGATCTGCAACTAGCGTCCCAGTGCCAGAATCCACAGCAAACCGCAGAGACCTCTGGATGCCCGAGGGACCAGAACTGCCTTGGTAGTAAGGGGAAACCTTGATCAATATTTGTTTAAATGTTTTGCATTGTTTTAATTTTATGGCTGATTTTTCTGTGTTAAGACAGAGAGAGCAAGAGATTTTACATATTTTTCATATATGATGAACATACAATAACCTTACTATTTAAACAATATAAGCGTGCATAAGGTTATTCATTAGCTGTCTAGCTAACCTGTTTACACAACAATGTTAGCCATATCTTCTCTGGTCAGATATCTGATCTGGTTATATATGATATTTCTATTTGGGGTCATAGCAGTTTATGGCGATAAAACTTTTGGTGAACTTTTGGTCTTTAAATGCATGGACACCCACACCTGTCTTGTGACTGGAAACAATGGATATTAAAATAAATTTCTCAGTGCAACCCCTACAATAAATTAATAAGTATTGACATATTATTACAAAACTGTGAGTACAATGAAATATTTCTTTGTTCATCTTTCTTTTTATTTGAATCATTCAATTTTACTTTCAATGTCTGCCATAGGAGATAGAATAGATCTTAAACTGTACGTACTGAAAAAATAAGAAGAATGGCTTATTTTTATGGCCTTCTGGGGTCCAGGCAAAATTTCGAGTTTCGCTTCTGCTCTAAGTATCTATACATCATATATTTGATCTCATCTAACAAACGCCTAAGCTTGTAATATAAACTCTTGAGGATGCCTTATAAACATTACCGGAGAATGCAGTTTCTTTTATGGCCTGACTGGCTCTACTTAATCGAATCCCAGGATGCTTTGCACATACGTGTTTTTTTTAAGCATTTCCTGCGTATTTTTTTAACGAAACATGAGATGTTAATGAAAACCGTTCTCTCCAAGCGCATAGCGCTGTCACTAAGCATCAGCAGCGTGTATCGCCCAGGGCATTGCACCTTCCCCGACTTCGCATTTGCAATCTCCCATGCTGCAATTAGCATCACGCAGGAAGATGAAGACGTCTAGCTTTCAGCAAGTCCGACTTCATCACCTCGAAGGCCGAGAGAACTGAGAAATAATCACGCTCCCTTTTCTGCTTTTCTGCATGTAATTCACTCCGTGTCGGGTTCATGAAAGAGTCAGCACTCTCAGAGTGCCCTGTTTACCACCTCCAGAGACCCGAACGGGCGAGAGGCAGGGGGGGGGAAACGTGTTTTTTATATATATGATATTCTTTTGCTTTCATGAATGTGCTGCTGAGAGATTCAAAATGTATTTAAATTCTGTAAAATTCCAAAGAATCAAGTCAGCATGACTAACATTAAACTTGACAGGTGCGGATAAACTGCAGATGATCCATAAGCATAATACATCTTAAAAAAAAAAAAAAGAAGTTTTTAATTGAAGTTATAAACATTATGTAAATAGATCCAGTTTGTCTGGAGATGTGTTTAACATCAGTAATCAGAAAGTAAACAAAAATGTAAAGGTTTCATTGACTTGAACTACAGTTAGAAGGATCTCTCTCTCTCTCTCTCTCTCTCTCTCTCTCTTGTCCTTGGATAAGGCCCAGCGCAGCTGAAGGGTGGGATTAGTACTACTCTTCCTGGCCCATTGATTCTCGGCGCTGACAGCACCCGAGAGCCCTGCAGGACAAATAAATAAATAAATAAATAAATAAATAAATAACCCCATCATTTAAAAAAGAAAACGGACAAAGAAAGCAAAATGTCTGACAGACAAGCTCAGAGCTCCAGGTTTTTTTCCCCCCTGAGCTGAAACGTCTATTGATACTGAGTCCTGACAGAATAAGAAAAAAAAAAAAACAACAACCATCAATCCACCATTACACCGATTCCACAAATCCACGCGGAGTGAAAGTTAAAGAAAATGGCGTCCTGTCCTGTCACACTTGTCCCACCAAAACAAGACAACCAAAAAAATAATAACCGAAAATCTTAATTATTATGTTACCAGTTAAACATTTTTATGAAGAAGGGAAGTGTTTTGATGCTGTAAATGTTACAACCTGTTACTCTAGTCTTTGCATATATACTGATTGCATATAATCAGTATAACAGCCATGAATGCTTAGGTCAGGTTTATGATTGGTCATGTCAGATAAAATCTTATTTATTAAGGTTACATCTATATGTAATAACAGGAAGGTTTATAAAATAGTTGTGACATGGTTATAGTTACTGTATATTTTATGTATATGTTTTATGACATGACTATGCCTGGTTATAACACAGTTTATACATAGTTTTTATTAGGATTGTGCCATGGATGTACTGTATATGGTCATGCGTTGCTTATGACATACCTATGTCTGGTTATGTCACATAGCCTATATGAAATGGTTTCTCTCAGGATTGGGCTATATATGGTCACGCTTTGCGTATTGTTATGTGTAGATACGTTTATTTCCATGGTTATAGTGATGCCATGGTTGTTGATATTCTTATGAGATGTTATATCACATATGTTAATGCCAGGGTTATGCTACAGTATAGTGCGAATGCATATAATTATGCTGTGTTTATGACATGGTTATTTTAGTTATATAATTTGTTGGTTGTATTAGAATGCTACACTTATGACACTGTTATGTTTGGTGATGTCACATCTATGCGTTGGTGATGCCAATTTTATACACTAGTTGTGTCATGCTTATATAATGTGCTACGTAATATTGTTTATTATATTACAGCTATGATATGGTTATTCCCTTGCCATATGCTTCATAAGGTAATCGGTCACGGTCGCGCCTTGTTATATCCTTATATGATGTGGTTTGTGCCATATTATGCCATCTTTCTATGATGGTTAAATTACGCTCATATTTGCACCTTGTTATGTTACGGCTACAGCAACAATCTGACATTTTAGGAGTTATGTCATTATTATGTTAGGGGTTTGTCATGGTTATTAAAGTTATATCATAATTCTGCCTTATTTATATAAGGACTAAGCTACACTTAATTACCACATAGACATGGGTTATATTATTATTATTATTATTATTATTATTATTATAATGTTTAAGGACTTATGACAGGGTAATGACCATGTTATGACATGCTTAAGTCATGTTTCACTTTCTCATATAAACAAGGCGCTATCAATATCTGCGAATCCTGTTCTGCACTGATATGCGGTTTTTAGAAACATAAACATGCTTCCATTATGCGCTGAATTATTGAATCATTCCAGAATATTCTCTAGTGATGGAAAGGGATGTGATTTATGATCGTTAATTGTGGCATTGAAAAAAAAAAAAAAAAAGCACAATGGACTGCAGAAAGAAAAAGAAACACGCAGAAGGACAGAACATCTGGAGAAGTGATTCAGAACGGAGCCAAATTCTTGTCCTGGGAGTAAAGCTGAATCTGAACGAGCTGCACCCTGGAGATTTAAAACTATTCCACCCCGATCCCCGGGGGCTGTGACTCGGAGTGACCTCTGCCCTGGCCGCGTTCGCGCTGAGCTAAAACAAGACGTTTCTGTACTTGGTACCGAACCAGCGTCGGACGCAGCATAAATCACGAGAGAGCGCGGCCTTCATGTTTGAAACATCTTTTCCGCTCAGGAGAAGAGAACGAGAAAACAATATGGTCCTCGGCTGTGGCTGTCCGGGTGTTAGAGAGAAAGACGGAGAGAAGGAAGAGAGAAGGAAAGCCCACCTGCAGGACTCACCGAGCTGCCAAGGCCCACACACTGATCCCTCAGGATCCAAGAGAATGAGCTGAACTGCTTCCAGAGACGCTAATCATTTCTCTCTCTCTCTCTTTCTCTCTCTCTCTCTCTCTCTCTTTCTCCTCCACCTATCTATCTCCCTCACTCCCTCAATCTAATTCTCTCATTCTCCCTTTGTTTCTGTTTTTTCATCTTGTTTCTTTCCGGCTTTGTCTTCCTGTCTCCTCTCTGTTCTCTTTGTCTCTCGACTTCTTCTCTCCTTTGCGAAAACATCCAGACGGAACGATTAGAGAGCTGTGATTTGATTCTATCCATTGCTTTTCAAGACAGGAAGAGTGACAACATGTTGAAGATTTACATCACAACTAAAAATACGTTCTCTGTCAGAGTCAGCGACGTCGAGACAATAAACTTCCTGAAAATGACTCAAATTGTTCCCTTTTTTTTAAATGAATAAACTTTTAAACTAATGAATGAGGTCAGGGATATGTTAAGGCAATAACAGGTTAATGACATGCTTATTAATGATCATGATCAGCCAGTTGTATTTATGGCACTGTTATGCCTGATGATATCACAATTATGACGTAAATGTTTATATTAATTCTGTTATGCCATAATCATTTGCTAATTATGCCATTGATGTATGAGGCTATGTTGTGCTAACATTTATTCCCAGTTATATAACATCCATGGCATGGTCTGGCTTCATAAGGTTATGTCATGCTTATGGCAGTCTTAAGACATCTAGGGCTTGTTTTTTTTAGGCTTATGCTGTTCTGACATACAAGTTATTCCATGGTCTTAGGGTTAGAGTTAATGTTAATAGTTTAAACAGGTGCTTATTACACATTTATGCATGTTTATATTACATCTAAGAATCTGTTTTGTTATAAGGCCATGGCTGCATGCTTATGACGTAGTTATAACTGCTATGAGCAGCAATTTTTATTTTTAACTGCTTTTTTGTTAGGGTTATGCAGTAGTCATAGGCTAATTTTGCCATGATTGCATAACATTATGTTGTGCTTATGACACGTTTATGCATATCACATTTATGAAATCTCTACAGTAAATTATGCCCAGCTGTATAAGGTTGTGTCCTGTGTTTAAGTGTTTTTGCCATGTTAACAATTAT
Source organism: Clarias gariepinus (assembly GCF_024256425.1). Classification (NCBI taxonomy): domain Eukaryota; kingdom Metazoa; phylum Chordata; class Actinopteri; order Siluriformes; family Clariidae; genus Clarias; species Clarias gariepinus. The sequence goes on along the minus strand of NC_071115.1, from coordinate 29,274,963 downwards.
GCCATGGTTAAGCCGTGCTCATGACAAGTTTATGCCTGGTTATAATTTTATGATATATAGGTTATAATGTATAATGTTATGTCATGCTTATGACATTTCTTTAACTACTATAGGACATCTATTTAAGATGACATAAGACGTTTTTTAAATCAGGGTTGTGCCGTGATCATATTAAGGGTTTGCCATGGTTATATAAGGCTATGTTGTGTTTATGATATGGTTATGACTGGTTATATCAGTTCTATGACACTTAAATAGGCTGCATAAGCCAATTTTATGATTATGACATTGTTATGACAGCAATCTAAGACTTGTTTTTCTCAGCATCATGCTTTGGTCAATTATACACAGTTATATAGATTATACCATGCATATGACATTGTTATGACAGGTTATGTTCCATCTTGGCTTAATTTTGATCAGGTTTAGGCCATGGTCGTATACAGGCTATTCTATGGTTATATAACATTACATTATGCTCATGGCATTGCTAAGACTGTTACATAACATTTATAACATGTTTTATTTCTTTAAAAGACATATGCCATGGTCATATGTTAATAATGGCATGGTTGTGTAAGGTCATTCTCATGGCATTATTATCCCTGTTTATACCACACCTGTGATTTACTTCTTGTCAGGTTTATGCCATATTTGTATAAAGTTATATCACACTTATGACATTGTTATGACTGCTTATATTACTTCTGTGACATGTTTTGTTTTTACTTAGAATTATGCCATTGTCATATTTTTTCTCTGAATCTATTTTTCTAGGGGGAAAAATTTAAAAAGAAGTGATAAAACATGATGCAGATGGATTGGAATAAATGATTGAGCTCGTGTTCCAGGAATCACAACGACGGTTCGCGTTCTCATTCGTCGCCGCTCTTTTCTTCGCCGCAATGTGTGAGAAGCGTTAGCACTTTGCTGGGGGATTTCGCAGGATCCTCGGTGTCAATTAGGTCTCAGTGTGACGGGAGTCGGGAGGCTGCAGGATGATGAATGAACTCCCACCCTGAGCTGCCACACACACACACACACACACTCACACACACACACACACACACACACACACTCACTGAGCTTCCCTAGAACTTTGATTATATGCATGACTATTCCATGCTTCCAACACACTCTCTCACACACTTACACACACACTTCTTTTTCATAATACACAGAGTTTTTATAGAATTAAAGCTATAAAACTTCCTGTAATTGAAACCATGAGTACGATAATACCACCAAGATGTGTAGAGAACAATACACAGCTCTTATGAACACTTGAGTCCTTTTCACTTCGAAGAAAGAAAAAAAAGGATAAAAAAAAAACACGACCCGAACCTTTGGCCCGACTCGGGTTGGGCTAATGTGTGAATCATCCGCTTTGTCTTTTCCCACAGAGCATCAAGACTCTTGTGTGGTTTTTTTTTTTTTGTTTTTTTTACAATAAAAAATAAAAATGATCATAATTAATCTCTATTTATTCTATACATTCTACACCGCCAGGTCCTGCGTGGAACGATCCGATACCTGCCGTCTCTCAGCGTTTGATATGGTGTGTGTGTCTCGTTTTAGAGTTGCTCATGCACACTTAGCTGCCTTTGCCACCAAGATCACACACACACACGCACACACACACACACACACATGTGTGATACATCAAAGATTTTGCATTTCAGCTCATAAAAACGGTTCAATTTAAAAAACTGTCGTATTTTTATTATCTAAATTATCTATCTTTATTATCTAAATCTGTAACCTCCTGGTAGATGCAGCAATGGAGCAGGATGCAATGTAACAGTATTTTATCCATAATTGGGTTTTAAAAAAGGGAAACGTCATGTTGCTTATTCTAAAAATAAAAAAATAAAATGTAATCAATAGGAAACTGCTAATGAGGAAGTAAACACTTGAACTCAATAACTATGCGCTACACAGTGTTTTATTCCTTTTAGGAATTTTATAACATGCTTTTAAGGAGTACAATAGATTACTGGAGATGCTTTGTCAGACACATGCATACACACACACACACCTGTCCTAGCCATCACTGACCCGACCACCCTGCCGAGTTTATGCCTCTATTGCGCAATGACCTCCCTCTGACAGTGGAGCGCTCCACTGGGGCCGAACCTCTGCTGCACCCTGAGCCGGTCCATTTCCTGAGTCAATGGGGGTGTTCAGGTCACTAAACTCCCCTGGATCCTTCAGAAATGTCTTGATTTGCCCAGTAAAATCCACACCTGCCACAAAAACGCAGAGTCAGGACCGCATCCAGAAAATAAGTGGTGCTTTATTTCCCCTCATCGTTTTCTTCTTCTGTCCTCTTAATTCACCGAATTCCTTTCTCTTGCCCTCTCTCTCTCTCACTCTCGCTCAGTCTCTCTGTCTGGTTCGCTTCTATTTCACTTGGAAATAAAACATCGAGGATTGTTATTGCCCGCCACAGCAGTCAGTGTCGAAGTCAATTAAAGATGTAACAATGTGCTTTTTGTTCTGGCCAGCGCGGGAGTGTGGTTTTTACTGCGCTTATTTATTGCCTTGTAACCCCGAAATCAAATTAGTTCGTACGGAGGAAGCCGTGTGCGCCCTACCTCCATCATGATTGCTTCTCCTTGTGAAGCTGAATTAATACCAGGCCAAAGAAAATAGAGCGAGCGTGACCTCTGGTGCGAGGGTCGCCCTCGACGGCCCGACGGGTCCGCACGCGCGTTCATTACAGGTGCTAAATGCTCATATACTGTGAGAGCGGCTCTGCTTTTCCAGTGACTCCAAATTTAAACCCCGAGCTCTGGACGAGGCTTCATGAGGACGCCTGCAGACACGCTCATTCTTTAGCGGGACGGAGAACACGGGGAACAGCTCTCAGGCGACCGAGAACGCCTCGGAGCCAGAACTGTGCCAATAAGAACATGATAAATCACCCGAGGAACGCTAGAGAACAATGTGTTTCACAGAAACAAGCTGGAAGTCAGGTGGTAAATTTAACACTGAAGGGGTTTTCTGTTGTGACCTTGTTTATGAGCCTCATTCAGAACAAAAGAGTTATGAATATTTATCAATTATTGATCACAGCGTTAAATAAAAAAAACACAAATGTCCTAAACACAAAAAACAACATGAAAGCACATAAACTGAACGAACGCAAAAATAAGCTACTGCGCCAAAAATACATGTACTACGTCCAAAAAAAAGGCACAAAAATATGAGCAAAAATGCAACGAACATGAATGACATTAACACATATTGATTTACTGAACACAAATGGCTCTAATACAAATAACGTACATGAACACAAATCAATTACCTTAATGACCAAAACAAAAACTACAAACATGCAGATGAACTACCTCAGCACAACTTTCCATGACACATATAGAAATACAAATATACAACATTAACAAGAAATAACAACCCCTAACACCAATAAAAAAGGGAAAAAAAACAACACAAATTGTTTACATGATGCATAGATAACACAACAGAAATAGAATTCATAATTTCAAATAACCAAAATAAACATGTATACCCTACATGTATACATTCTACCTCAACACAAATAAAACTACACAAATGCAAACAAAATCCATAAACAAAAACATACAGTACAAATCTTGAACAACTCCAACTACATAAATGCAAACAAATAAACCACAAGAACAAAAATTTTCAAAAATTATTATATTACATAAAAAATTGCAAGAACACAAACGAGTGCATATACAGTAAATAATGCAAACAAACAACAAAAACACTTTAACACACTAAAGTGAAGTACGCTGAACAAAGCACATTAACACAAAAAAAATGCAAAACAACTACAAAAACAAGCAAATTATATAATACTATAAGTATTTCATCAGAACACAAATGTTTTTTTTAAAAGCACGTCACAAACACAAACACAAACACAAATATATACTAGATGCAAATAGACAACCAAAGCACAGTAGTGCTGTATTTTAAAATAATTTTAACAATATCTATATATTTTTCTTTTTTAGGCAGTACATTTTTGTTACATATTTTTTTTAGTTAATTATTATTTTTTTAGGATCCTCATTCAGCTTTTTATCAGCTGACTAAACTAAAAACAGCTTGTTCATAAGATTGGAATGAAAATCAGCTCCATCCCTCTCACAGCCCAGAACAGCCACCGCACAGAGACAGTGTTGGGTTTTGAACATTTTTGACAGTTTTTAAACAGTTCCTTTTTTTTTATTGAAATCTGGAGCATGTGTGGGAAGCGTTAACCAAGCCTTAAACAATGAGGAACGACCTTAAGGTCCGAGTCTGCAAACAAAGAATGTTTTAATGGTGCACACGCTCGCTCGCTAGCGCAGGAAGGTTGCGACAGGTTTAGTATTCCATTACACTGTGATTGAGTGTTGACATTTCTGAGGCTGTATGAGAGGAAATTCATTAGACGGGCGAACGCTTTTGGGCGATTACGGTCCAGGTTCTGGGTTATGAGGTTCGCTGTAGTGCAGATCGTTAAGTGAAATCGGTCCTCAATTTTGCAACAATGGTAAAGTGATCGCGAGCGTGATTCGGTCAGGGACGAACGGCAGAACAATCAGATGAAGTGTTTTGACATGACTTACTTAAGTTTCCTCGTTCTCAACAGAACTTATGAAATAACAACGTCTTAAATAACACCATGCTACACACAAACACGCCTGTAGGTTTTTCTATCTTTATAAGGACGATGGATTGACTCAATAATTAATATAAGTGATTAGAACTAAACCTCAGTGACCAGAAGAAAATATTGTAAAATATTTGTGAATTAGTAATCGATTGGTGCTGTGTTACGAAGCTAGTGTTCTGCTTGCACCATAGACTCGATAAGAACTGGACAAACCCTCTGGTTTTGGGAGCTCTGGTCATCGTCATACTGGCGGGAGCTGACTCTGGCCAAACTCCAGTTAATCCATAATTGGGCAAGTGGGCAAAGAAAACCTCGATATTGCGCCTGGATATTAGTTGGATGTTGGTTGGTTGGATTAGCTTAGTTACTGCTAGATAACATGAGGCTCTATTGGAAATGACGGTGTGACGGTGACCCTTGTGGTCATTCACGGAACTGCACATTTTTGTCATTTCTGTGTTGGATTAATTTTTGACCTGCATTAGTACCAGTTTTGGGGATCGTTACTTTTTAGAGTAACTAATTACATTACAAAATGGCTGTCTTTAAAAGGTAATCAGTTACATCACAGCGGTACTTTCTGATAAAAGTAACTAGTATTTTTCCATTGCAGAAAATGAAAACTCCTTTGTGATTTCTCATGCATGTTGTTTTAGTCAAGACCGTTATAATTATTCTGCCATCATCACTCAGCAAAGTTTGGCCCATAATCCAAAAACCCCTATCTCACCTACGCAGTTTCGCGCGGTGGCCGTAAGTACGGTTCATCATGATTCACGTGAGCTTTAGCGCTGTAATTAGGTTTCCATCTGTCTGTCCTCGCATAGTCAAACCGCATAGGTGAGATAGGGGTATAACAGCAGAAATAACATAGGGGCGGGTCATCAGGGGCGGGGCTTGTAGGACGACTTTCACACACACACTCATGGATTGGAAATGACTGCTGTCTGGCTCACAGATTACATAAATTGTCTAAATAACAGATTAGATTTTTTTAAATATAAGTAATTGAGTACTTAAATGGCGGACGTAACACGTTAGATTATTCGTTACATCAAAAAAGTAATCCAAGTAATACACTGATTAGTGCCTTAACATTAAAATTTTTTTGTCTGTACAAGCATGTGTTTAAATGTGTTGTCTTGTAGGCTTTTATCAGGAATTTGCATACTAGTTAGTTAATTAACATGTTGCTAGTAATTTGTAAGATTTCTTAGACTAATTAGCATGACATGTTTTTACTCACGTTTTACTCATGTTTTTATCTTAAAAAAAAAAAAAAAAAAAAATATATATATATATATATATATATATATATATATATATATATATAATAAAAAAATGCAATGTATTTCAATAATCAACGATAATTATATGACTTAATCTTAGGCGTTTTTGTTCCCCTGTATTTGTTAGCTAGCTTAGCATGGTAAACTAAGTAATCTAACTAGTGACAGGTTTGCAATGATATCTTTTAATTACGCGTACCCTGCGATACCTGGCCAGAGGAAGGATGGATGAATGAATGAATATATTACACAACCCTCCATCCTCACATGTAAATTTAAGCAGGGGCGTATGTACGCTGCGTAACTAACATATGCAAATGAATGCATGTCATTAGCATACACCTGATTTGCGAGAGGGCGAAAGTTCCTAAACAGAGTGTAAAGGTGATATAAACAACCCGCGGTGATCAATGTTGCTCTTCAGCTCATGCATATTAGCTCAGCTTCTCTCTTTCTCGCTCTGTTTTGCTTTAATGCATAGAAACATATCTTGCCTTTGCTAATTGTTTATTTATTAATCCTCTTCCCCCTGATATTAAAGCAGAAGAGAAATGTTTTAGCTCTGTGTGTGTGTATGAGAAAGAGAGAGAGAGAGAGAGAGAGAGAGAGGGGAGAGATAGAGGTGGTGGTGGGGGGGGTCTAAGACATCGTAGAGATAGTTCCGAACACGTTTTCCTGCTGAGGCTTTGCGGCTAATCGCAACGGAGCCTATTAGCGCCTGACATTTTTATCCATGAGTCGAGGGCTAACGGGCGCCGCCCGCCTCAGCCCCTGGCACCTCGGGACTCACCTGAAATAAATCCGATACCTGAGCCGCGGCAATCGATTTCACGTCAGCCGCAGAAGTTTTCAGGACGTGCCGGGGGGTTTGGGTTTGGCGGGAGGGGGGTTGAGGGGGACGGGCGGGGGTTCGGGAGCGTGGAGAGAAAGATTGAGAGGATGAGGGAGGAAGAGAAATCTTTAAGAAGGAGTGAGAGAAATCTTAATTAGGTAAGTGGTGATGGTGATGCGAGGATATAGAGATGGAGGATGGGAGGATCTAGTGAAAGAGGAAATAAAAGGTAAAAGGTGCTGTTTATACATATCATACAAATTAAAGCAACATGTTTGGCTCAACAGTTTGCTCGTATTTATGTCATTCTAATATTTCAGTTTCCATGTGAAAAACGTGGGAAGACGCTGATGATGCTTAAATTGTGTAAAATCAGTTAAAAGATGGAGAGAGATGGAGGAAATGAGGAAAACGAGCCAACATTGAGCTCCGAGCTGAGAGATTACTGACTGACAGTTTGAGAATTTGGGTGAAGACACAGAAGTGTGATGAAAGCTCCTTGGTTCCTCAAGTGTGTGTGCATGTGTGTGAGGAAGTATGTGTTAAAAAAAGCCCAAGGCGAGCTGAACTCAGACTCTGTGACCACCTGCAGAACTAAATAGGCCAATTAGGGGAGCGGAGTATTTTCTTAGCAGGTAATGTTTAATAATGAGTTCAGCAGTGCAAAGCTGTCGAAAGCACGCACACACACACATAGAAACATTCTATACACACACACAACCACACATTCTCTGTGCTCCATGTGTGGCCATAAGACTGTGTCTGGCAGAATTATTTTAAATTCCGTTAAAACCTTTAAAAATCATTGAAATATTTATTTATTTATTTATTTATTTATTTATTTTTATGGCTTTTGAATACCGATAAGTGTAATTAATAATCAATACATGGGATACTTGTTAGAGTAGACAGAGAATTCACTTTTTATTCTGTATTTTTTCCCCTATTTTTTTCTTCCAAATAAACGTAGAATTGATATAGATAATAATATAATATTTAATATATAATATTTAGACTTTGCATTATTTTGCATTATTTGTAAGTGCGAATCCGAAATATTCTGTCATGGCCGCAATCGTCAGGGCCACACATTTCCCCACAGGTTGTGTTTTCCATATTACACTTGGTTTGTTGATTGCACTAATGATGCAGCAAACCACATGAAACAGAAAAGGGTACTTCAGGGATTCTTTAAAGATATATTGGATATTTAAGGCTTGTTAAATAGATGGCGTGGATTTGCTTAAAGGTATCCGATGGTCATGCATGACTTCAGAAATGGCAAATAATACAGTAACTATTTTACTTTTAATGCATTTAATACAATTATTATGATAAATAAAGTATGAACCATGCACAATTCTAACCTACAGTATTTTATCTAAAAGGCAAATTAAGCAGCTGCATAACTCCACTCTAAATACCAGCTAGTACCTACAGTAGTATAATAAGCTAGTACAATAAGAAAAAAATTGCATTGCTTTGTGCGCTTTCCTTTGTACCCTGAGACGTCCATCTCTCTTCGACAGGGTCAGGCTGCAGGCTAAGCCTTTTTTTTTCTGACGAGTCTCACTAACGAATCTCACTAACGAGTCTCACTAACTAAGTAGTTTTCTACCGGACTCAAAGCTGATTAGATCCAATCCTGTGAGTTTTCATCACATTGTGTGTATGGAAATGCTCTTACTTTCATTATTAAAACATAGCTATTTTTTTAAACTGTTCATGTAACCTTACCAAGCATTTACTGTGATTTCCATTCATGATTTTTTTTCCTACCACATTTCTTCCACAGTTGACAGTTCAGCACTATCCTTCCAAGTTTTGATGTGTTCTTAACCATGAAGGATTCTTAACCCAGTTCAAGTCATTTCAAATCTCCTTAGTTGTTTTCTCCTATACAGCCAGGCAGAGTATTATTGGCCTAACGTTTAGACACTGTTGGACAAAAGAAATGTTAAACTAATAAATATACTCTTATGAAAACCTAAAAAACACTTTTACATAGTTAAGAAGTCAAATTAAGGTAAAATTACCATCATGCTTAGTAGAGTGTTACTTTAGGACAAACTTACTCTTAATCTTCTTAAGGGGTTTCGTGATTTGCCATTTGATTTTATCAAGCTGACATGTCTTAATATTAAAAATATTTTGATTGTATATTTTATATTCACACTATAATTCCCCTGTTTAGACAATTATAGGATAGAAGGACATTGGAATGCTTGAACTTGGTGCAACACAAGCAGACGTGACAAAGGCAAGATAAAACATAGATGTTCAATGGATTCATTTAGAAATCTTACAGAAAATGCTGCCAATACTGATGGTACATTATTACATTATATTATTGCATTACATTACATTATTATAGTAAATGTATTGATTTTTGATTATTAATGGTATATCAGGTATATACCATTAATACCATCAAATTATGATTATGATTATCCCTGATATAGCATTAATAATCTGATTATTGATGGTATATATCAATAATCAATAACCTGATTATCGATGGTATACACACGATAAGGTGTCAGACTATTGAAGGGCCGTATCGTGGGCCAATTGTCAACTTTGTCTGGATTTTGAATTTTTGGTACTAACACACAGATTTTTGTATAAAATAAAAAAATATATATATTTAACAGAATTTTTTTTGTAAGAAATCTATAGGTATAACATTTATTTTTTAGTAGCCTATATTCAGTAGCAGAAAAGTGCTAATTTATACAGTTGCTTTTTGAGTTCTTTACAAGGTGATCGCAAAGAGTTTTTTCCTCACCACTGTCACATCTGGATTGTTCATTAAAGATCTAAATCTAGATCTGGATTCCTTGAAAACTGCTTTGTCACAATGACAACGTCTAATTGAATTAAATAGGGAAGCATTCTGCACGGTGTAAGGTTCTACTCAGAAACAGAAAGGGTTCCTCCAAAAGTACAATTAAAGAACCAGAGATAAGAGTATATGCCTTTTTAATTATTCAAACTAGGCGAAAGCCTTTCTCGTTCTTGCAGATCCCTCTCCATGGCAGGTGTGTATAAACAGGTGGGAATGGAAATAAACCAGTGGTGGAAACGACACAGGCGGTCGTTAGACAAACTGAGCCGAGCAAATATCTGCCTCGGGTTTACCGCGGGAGGATTGCAGTGCTTTTGTAATCTCACACTGCTTTCAAACACTGTCATTTCTCTTTAAAACATCTTGAATATGGAGCGCAATTAGCTAAGCACTGAGGGGGAAAATAACTGTAATACAAGGAGGACCGACGAGCCCGCACACACCTCTGATCTCTTCTCAGCGAAATGATGTCATGTTCCGTTGCGCTGTTTGAAGAGGTGTGTATTTACGAGGGGTCGAACATTGTAATGGCGGCAGCGGTCCAGCAAGCGAATTTAATACCGTGTCTCAAACCCAAAACGGCGTTTAAAGCTGCTAATTTATGTGCAGGTGCCACAGGTTTGTGAGCGGAAACGTAAAAGAGGAAAAAATATATAAAGATTTATAGCTGACTAAAGATGAAGGAATATGTAGAAATCCACAGGACCCAATGTTAGTCCATCTTAATAACTTACAGGAATTTAAGCAGCAGATGCTTAAAAATATCAGGAATAGATTGCTTCCTGTTTTTTTTTCTCTTTTTGAAATAAGAATATGTCCCGTGAAAGGAAAAATTGGAGAATTACGCTGCGTAGAAAAAAAAAAACATTTTGGCTTAAGGTAGTTGCAAGAAAACAGGCAGAAAGTCCAGTTTATTCTACTGGTTCAATCGGCATGACAATGAAAGCACTGGGTCAACTGGACCAGGTATGAAAAGCACGGGTTCTTGCAAATTCTACACCATAAAGCCATCAATTTGAAGAGAAAAAACATGCTTGATGGCTGTCATCAGATGCCCAAATACATGACAAAGTGATCAAACTTTGTCAACCAATGAGCTAAATAATAGCAAATTAATAGCAATAAACAAACATTTGTACCTGTGGCACTCCCTGTGTTTAGTAGATTTACTCCTTGTACTCTGGTTTCCTAATTTGAATTTCTAAGTTGCCCAAAGTGTGTGAATGAATGTGTGCAAACTGATATCCTGTGATTGATTGGCACTCCATGGTTAGTTTCCAGGCCTCCTGTGAACCTGTAAAGAATATGCGGTATGGAGAATTACTTGTCATCTAAGTATAATGTATTTTGATTATTTCAAAATCATTCTGTAGAATTGGCTAATTAAAGGCTCTTGCCTTTCAAAATCATTTTTTCAAACTTCTTCTAACAGGAAACACTTTTGTAGGGTTCGATATACAGTACAACATTTAAAGGTCTATCTCAGAGGGACAATCCAAGAAGTTGTAAGTATTTTTCAACATGCTTTTAACGGATAATTCAATGAATAATTAAGGGTTTTAGCTTTTAAAAAGATTTCTACAGAGAAGCCCATTTGGATTGGAAACGCACAAAGTTAGGGTTCAACATAGACTTCCTCAGGTGGTCATTTAAGGCTTTTTTTAATGATTCTCCAAAGCTCTTTCTAATTGAAAATCCGTTACTGTCATGTTCCATGTAGAGTGTTTAAGAAGTTTCCACTAGAATAAGTTTTTTAAAAAAAGCTTTTTCCTATTTCAGATGCTTTCTAATTGGGACGTATTCTGCTGTAGAACCTGAAGAGGAATATCCAAAAAGATCTTAGATCTCTAAGGTTAAACAGAACAATTAAGGGCGCTTTCCTTCCAAAATACAGTAGATTTTTGAAATCCTTTCTGTTCAGTAAACACTCTTTCATAGGGTTTCTTGTACAACTTTTAAGGGCTCCTCCCTGAGGGACAATCAAAGAAGTTGTAATCATTCTCCAAGGGTCCTTTAAAGGTTAAGTGGATAATGAAAGGTCTTATCTTCCCAATAGAAAGGTTTCTACAGAGAAGCCTATATGGATTGGAAAAATTCAAAGTTAGGATTAAACATAGAGCATTTAAAAGTTCCTTAAATGGACAACCAACAAACCTTTAAGGCTCACTCAAGGGTTCACTGGAAAGATACTTTCCAAAAATGATTCTTGAAACCCTTTTTGATTGGAAAACCCTCTGTTATTGGGTTCTATGTGGAGCATATAAAGGTTCCCCCGGGACAGGCAACCAGAAAAGCTTTAAGTATTCTTAAAGGGTCCTTGAAAGTTTAAGAGGATAATAAAGTGCTCGTATCTTCCAGGAGGAGTAAGGTTTTTAATATAACAGAGAATTTTAAGGCTTTCTTAGAATGACAACCAAAGAACTCTTAAGGGTGATTCAGTGGTTTACTAGATAAATAAAGGTTCGTACCTTTTTCTCAAATTCTTTGTGATTAGGAAAAAGAAATATGCTGTAGAACCTTGAAGTGTTCCATTAGAGGAACAACCAAAGACACTCCACGCAGCTTTAACACTTATTTAGATATTTCTTTTTATGTCTGTATTGTAGCAGTGGTAATTCCAAAATGCCTGCACTAAGACCATGTTAAACTGAAAAGCATTCTAGGCAAATTGTCCCCGTTTAGAGATGTTGTCATAATCCCTCACATCTCTAAGGACTTACCTACCAAACTTCACCCCAGTACCTTAAGGAAAATGTCAACAACAATCCTGTGTTAAACCCTTATTATAACTGTCATGTTTCTGACCAGAGGAAGTGGTGGTCCACCGATAGGCCTGAAGG